>NC_141553.1:36702500-36932500 GCF_021556685.1 Rattus norvegicus
GCATACACTTGCTGCCTCTGAGAAACACATCTCACCACACAGGCAGACAATCAGCTTGGGTAAAGGAATAGAAAAGGGCACAGCAAGCAAACAGACCTAGGACACAAGTAGATGTCACAGCTCTAAACACTGACAAAGCAGATACCAGAGGAAAACTAATGGAAAGATATCTAATGTCACTTCAGACTCATAAGGGAACAAACTACTAGAGGCCATTATAGCTTTAAAGATCCATTCCCAGAACCAAAATGCATTTGTTTTCATGCAATAGATCCTCTTAGGTTTTCAGTTGAAGATTAACCCTGCACAACAGTAACAGGTGACTTCAACATCCCACCCGCAGCATGGACGGGCTTCTTAATAGCAACAATAACGAAACCAGAAGTAGCAAAACTACCTTACATCATTGATCAAAGATGACACCGGATATCAAACGGGCTGGACAGGGATCTTCAAGGCATTTGACTCAAATGCTGCGAAGGATACATTCTTCTCAGCAGCCCGGCGTTTTCCAAAACAGATCACAGATTAGAGCACAAAGCGAGACTCAACAACTACAGGAAAATTAAAACCATCTTTCGTGTTCTACCTGATCACTGTAGAATGTGACCACAAATCAAGAGCAATGAAAACCCTAGAACATACACCGACGCGTGGAGATCAGACAACATACCACGGAATGATGAACGGGATTTAACGAAGGTATCCATGAAATTCTGTTATTTACATACAACGGAATTGTATTCATCTATAAAGAAAAATAAGGGGCTGGAGAGATGGCTCAGTGGTTAAGAGCACTGCTGCTCTTCCAGAGGTCCTGAGTTCAATTCCCAGCAACCACATGGTGGCTCACAACCATCTGTAATGGGATCCGATGCCCTCTTCTGGTGTCTGAAGACAGTAACAGTGACATATATAAAAAATAAATAAACCTTTAAAAAAAAAGAAAAATAAAATTCACAGGAAAATGAGACTGGAAAATAATACATTAAGTGATGCAACTTAGACCCACCAAGAAAAATATCACGTGCTCCCACTCAAGTGTGGATTCTTGATTTTAATTATTTTTGTCCAGACAGCATTTCTCTGTGCAGCTCTGGTTGTCCCGGAACCACCTCCGCGGACCAGGCTGTCCTTGAACTCAGAGATCTGCCTCTTCCTGCCGAGTGCCACCACTGCCCAGCCCAGACCTTAATTTTTAGATCTATGGTTTTGACTTGCAGTATCTGCAGAGACCTGCAGAGACTTCCTGCAGAGACAGGAAGCTAAAGGAACTCGTGGAAGGGTAAGGAGTACACGCGTTGTAAAATACGGCCGTAACTGTTATGGTCATACTCACTCTTTGGATTCCTGCGTTCTTTTGGTGACGTGCTGCACAACGGTGTCATAGCCAAACTCCTCTCCCTGATTCTGACCAGATGTGCATTTTTCCATTTCTTCTTCAATCATCGACCCCAACGTGTTACATATGTACTGTCTGAGGTATTTCACAAATTCATAGCTGAGACAGACATAGACATAAAATGTGGTAAATATCACACTCTTACTTATTAATCAGGTCCAGGAGATCTAGCACACAAAGGCCTGTAACACGTTATGATCATTTTGCCTTGTCATTAGGAACGTAATTGCTGGCAAGAACACCCCAGACCCTAACTCTACGCTGTTATTTACTTAGAGCTAAGATAGAGGAGCAGAGTTTCCCTACGTAGCCCAAGCTGGACCCAAACTCAAAATCCTCCTGCATCAGCATCCTGAGTCCTAAGATTACAGATGTATACCATTATGCCAGCAAGTTCTGTATCTTAGACTGACCAGTCTTCTTAAGTAAAATACCTGAGCAACTGACTGTGATATAGCCCACTCATAATACTGAATTAAATGTAGAATACAATTTACTGCATAGGTATTCTTACAAAACACACACACACACACACACACACACACAGTTACTTTCAAAATAAGTCGAAAAAGTTTAAATCTTCCTTTCGGTGACACCAGAAACCATCTTTTAATATACTCTCGTGCAGCTGAGGGTAGAGCCCAGTGTTGAAGACAAAAAAGACAAAAAGAAATTGAAAATGTCCTCAAAGATTCACATCTGAATCTTGCAGCTTTTTGCTTATAAGGAAAGACACCTGGAAGCTCCCACATCTCTGAGGCAGTTCCAAATGCACAGCCAGAAGCCTCATTGCTTCCTCCACTAATGAAAACCTTCCCTTTACATAGGAAAGTACAGATAAGCTGGGCAAAGACATGTGGGTTTCCACCGTTCCCTCACCAGTGTTATTACCTACATTTCCCAAGAGAATTCAGTGGTTGTTTTTAAGGATGAACTTGTGACTTCCTTGGAAAACTGACATAAAACTAAAGAAAACCAGAAACTAAATTTCAAAATGCCCTGTGTGTGTGTGTGTGTGTGTGTGTGTGTGTGTGTGTGTGAGAGAGAGAGAGAAAGAGAGAGAGAGAGAGAGAAGACATGTACTCTGTATTCTCTCTCTTTCACCTTCTAAAGGCCTCAAGTATGTTCTGCCATATTCAAGGGAAGAAAGACAACATGGATCTGCAGCTTAGAGAGAAAAACAATGGAGGTTGTTGGAGGAAGGGACAGGCTATGCAATGGTACTGTCTATACCTACTTCTCTCCCAGTGACCACACTTCCACCCACTTTGGTTTATTTATACCTGAAATTACATCGCTCACTGACTCAATGGTCACCAACAGCATCTACCTATGAAATTGCTAATATCCCAGAAACTCAGTATCCATATAAGCTTTTGATAATGTGGATTGATAAAAGGGAGATATAATTGCAGATTTTATAAATATTAAGGTAAGAGAATGCTAAGGAAAATCTTCATGTAAATTAGTTTGAAAATCTAAATAAAATTGAAAAAAAAATCCCAAGATAAAATACTAAAACTACGGACTTACTATTTTTAAAGTGGGAGTATGCCAGGTGTAGAGGTTTGTATATTGTCATCCCTGCACCCCAGAGGCAGAGACAAGTGGGCACATCTCTTGTGAATTTGAGGCCAGCCTTGTCTACATAGCAAGTTTCAGGCCAATCAAAGCTACAAAATGAGAGCCCGTCATAAAACAAACAAATGGATATGTAATAAATCCACTCTTATTTGAGAAGGTGCCAAATGTTCTATATTGTACTTCTAAAATATATAGTGAACCTTTAACCAAAAGAAAACAGAACAACAAAAGCATCCTGACTGCCAGTCTCTCTAAACGAGAGTATCACCCAATCATTGTGTTCAGCACCAATTTAATATGGAAATAAGCAAAAGCAAAGGAAACCATAAGTATAATCATAAATTTAAAAAAAAAAAAACCAAGCTGGGCATGCTAATACAAGCTCCCACCGCTTAGGATGCTGAAGTAAAATAGTCATTTCCAGGCTAGCCTGGGCAACCCAGCAAGCAGGGCTCAAAATTCATGACTATTAAATTAGAAACTCTACAGTGATTCTTTATACGTCTTTAAAAATCCCCTTGAGAACCTGAGGAAATTGTAAAGAACACAATAAAACTACAAGTAAACATAACCTTTTACATAGAACCTTAAAGGAAATGAAGGGTCCCTTAATGTCCATTTCTAGAACAACTGAACTTCGGGATAGCCAAGTTAATAAAAGCAACAGAAAATGCCTCCTTTCAGGCATTAGGCTAGGGTTCCAACACCCAGCACCAGAATGACCAAGTCAATAAACAGACAAAAACAACATCACAAGAAAAATAGCTGTGAGACCAAACGAAAGGCAAACACTGGATTTTAAAGGGCTACAACTATAATCGGACGCCTGGAGGTAGACCTTGAAGCTGAGTGGTTTAACTAATTATACGAGCAAACTCCAAAGAAAACACTTTACGTATAAGGAGCATTTGCATTGTAAAAGGTCTTTCAGGTAGCACCCCAACACTTCCTTTCTCCCTGCTCCTCCAAGTTGGGCAACCTGCTTCCTTTCAGTGGGCACCTCCTTCACAGGCACCAAGACCTGATTCAGTAGGGAACGCCCTTGCCATGTTAAGTGGCTTCTTACAACAGGCAGAGAAGTAACAGACCAGAAAAAAAAGGACCTGGAGGGAGGGGGAGTCACTATTTTTAGGTAATGTGAAAGGAATTCCAAGTGTCTTTAAAGAACGGAATACTTTACAATTAATGTTCTTAAGCTTCTGTGACAGAAAAGAACATAAAGGCAGAAGAGGCTCTTGAGAAATCAGTTTGAAAAAGGATAAATTCAGCATTGGGACAAAGGAGAGGGGAAAAACACTGAACCGCCAATCAGCTATTTTCGCAAAAATATCAAATATCGATATCCAAATCGTTTTTTCAGCTTTCCTGGACCCGTGGTTGGTTTGCTTAAAAACTTATAAACTCGATTTTACTTGTGAAAATTTTCGTCAGTTTCCTCCAGCCGCAAGAGGATCTCCTCTGCGCACTCCAAGGAGGGAGCTCCAGTGATTTTCTCCTTCACGCTCTGGAACAGCTGCCGGAGCATCGCCTGCAGCATCACTTCATCCTCGCCGGAGAAATGGGCCATGCTGGGCGGCAGTCAAATCTCTGCAACCTCCGCGGGGTCGCCACCAACATAGCGCACTGCGCACGCGCGACCCGGCCCACTCGCCGCCGACGCGCAGCGTCGTTCCCTAGGAAACCACAGCTAGCGCCTGGGGGCGGGGCAGCGGTTGAGTGGCGTTGTGCTGGAAGACCCGGCTCTGGGTTTGGAGTGCAGGAACTGGTTGAGGCTGGCGTTAGCTGCTTGACGTTCGTCCATACCAGCAGAACTCAGGCGGACCCCAACAGGAACTACAGACACCTCAGGATCTAGGGGGCGGGCCTAACGGGAAACCGCCCGGCTGCGCCTGACGTCATCTCGCTGACCCGCCCAAGGGAGGGGTGAATCCAGGAGGCGGGTGCATTGACCTGCAGGAAGGAGGGAGGGGACAGAATGGTAAGGGGCAGCTAATAAAAGCAGGGCAAAGGAAGCCAAACTGAAGTATCAACTGGAGATTGGGTGATATCGCAGTGTGGAAAAACCGTGTTTATACAGCAACTATAACAACTGTTCCCTTCCTATAAGGATGGCACTCCAAACAGAAAAGAAACTAACAATTAAGTGTAGCGCAGTTATGTAATTGGTAAGGAAATGCCATATGACAGACTGGGAATAGCTCTTTTTTTTTTTAATTTTTTTTTTTATTAACTTGAGTATTTCTTATATACATTTCGAGTGTTATTCCCTTTCCCGGTTTCCGGGCAAACATCCCCCTCCCCCCTCCCCTTCCTTATGGGTGTTCCCTTCCCAACCCTCCCCCCATTGCCGCCCTCCCCCCAACAGTCTAGTTCACTGGGGGTTCAGTCTTAGCAGGACCCAGGGCTTCCCCTTCCACTGGTGCTCTTACTAGGATATTCATTGCTACCTATGGGGTCAGAGTCCAGGGTCAGTCCATGTATAGTCTTTAGGTAGTGGCTTAGTCCCTGGAAGCTCTGGTTGCTTGGCATTGTTGTACATATGGGGTCTCGAGCCCCTTCAAGCTCTTCCAGTTCTTTCTCTGATTCCTTCAATAGGGGACCTATTCTCAGTTCAGTGGTTTGCTGCTGGCATTCGCCTCTATATTTGCTGTATTCTGCCTGTCTCTCAGGAGCGATCTACATCCTGCTCCTGTCGGTCTGCACTTCTTTGCTTCACCCATCTTGTCTAATTGGGTGGCTGTATATGTATGGGCCACATGTGGGGCAGGCTCTGCATGGGTGTTCCTTCAGTCTCTGTTTTAATCTTTGCCTCTCCCTTCCCTGCCAAGGGTATTCTTTTTCCTCATTTAAAGAAGGAGTGAAGCATTCACATTTTGATCATCCGTCTTGAGTTTCGTTTGTTCTACGGATCTAGGGTAATTCAAGCATTTGGGCTAATAGCCACTTATCAATGAGTGCATACCATGTATGTCTTTCTGTGATTGGGTTAGCTCACTCAGGATGATATTTTCCAGTTCCAACCATTTGCCTACGAATTTCATAAACTCGTTGTTTTTGATAGCTGAGTAATATTCCATTGTGTAGATGTACCACATTTTCTGTATCCATTCCTCTGTTGAAGGGCATCTGGGTTCTTTCCATTTTCTGGCTATTATAAATAAGGCTGCGATGAACATAGTGGAGCACGTGTCTCTTTTATATGTTGAGGCATCTTTTGGGTATATGCCCAAGAGAGGTATAGCTGGATCCTCAGGCAGTTCAATGTCCAATTTTCTGAGGAACCTCCAGACTGATTTCCAGAATGGTTTTACCAGTCTGCAATCCCACCAACAATGGAGGAGTGTTCCTCTTTCTCCACATCCTCGCCAGCATCTGCTGTCACCTGAGTTTTTGATCTTAGCCATTCTCACTGGTGTAAGGGGAAATCTCAGGGTTGTTTTGATTTGCATTTCCCTTATGACTAAAGATGTTGAACATTTGTTTAGGTGTTTCTCAGCCATCCGGCATTCCTCAGCTGTGAATTGTTTGTTTAGCTCTGAACCCCATTTTTTAATAGGGTTATTTGTTTCCCTGTGGTCTAACTTCTTGAGTTCTTTGTATATTTTGGATATAAGGCCTCTATCTGTTGTAGGATTGGTAAAGATCTTTTCCCAATCTGTTGGTTGCCGTTTTGTCCTAACCACAGTGTCCTTTGCCTTACAGAAGCTTTGCAGTTTTATGAGATCCCATTTGTCGATTCTTGATCTTAGAGCATAAGCCATTGGTGTTTTGTTCAGGAAATTTTTTCCAGTGCCCATGTGTTCCAGATGCTTCCCTAGTTTTTCTTCTATTAGTTTGAGTGTGTCTGGTTTGATGTGGAGGTCCTTGATCCACTTGGACTTAAGCTTTGTACAGGGTGATAAGCATGGATCGATCTGCATTCTTCTACATGTTGCCCTCCAGTTGAACCAGCACCATTTGCTGAAAATGCTATCTTTTTTCCATTGGATGGTTTTGGCTCCTTTGTCAAAAATCAAGTGACCATAGGTGTGTGGGTTCATTTCTGGGTCTTCAATTCTATTCCATTGGTCTATCTGTCTATCTCTGTACCAATACCATGCAGTTTTTATCACTATTGCTCTGTAATACTGCTTGAGTTCAGGGATAGTCATTCCCCCTGAAGTCCTTTTATTGTTGAGAATAGCTTTAGCTATCCTGGGTTTTTTGTTATTCCAGATGAATTTGCAAATTGTTCTGTCTAACTCTTTGAAGAATTGGATTGGTATTTTGATGGGGATTGCATTGAATCTGTAGATTGCTTTTGGTAAAATGGCCATTTTTACTATATTAATCCTGCCAATCCATGAGCATGGGAGATCTTTCCATCTTCTGAGGTCTTCTTCAATTTCTTTCCTCAGTGTCATGAAGTTCTTATTGTACAGATCTTTTACTTGCTTGGTTAAAGTCACACCGAGGTACTTTATATTATTTGGGTCTATTATGAAGGGTGTCGTTTCCCTAATTTCTTTCTCGGCTTGTTTCTCTTTTGTATAGAGGAAGGCAACTGATTTATTTGAGTTAATTTTATACCCAGCCACTTTGCTGAAGTTGTTTATCAGCTTTAGTAGTTCTCTGGTGGAACTTTTAGGATCACTTAAATATACTATCATGTCATCTGCAAATAGTGATATTTTGACCTCTTCTTTTCCGATCTGTATCCCCTTGATCTCCTTTTGTTGTCTGATTGCTCTGGCTAGAACTTCAAGAACTATATTGAATAAGTAGGGAGAGAGTGGGCAGCCTTGTCTAGTCCCTGATTTTAGTGGGATTGCTTCAAGTTTCTCTCCATTTAGTTTAATGTTAGCAACTGGTTTGCTGTATATGGCTTTTACTATGTTTAGGTATGGGCCTTGAATTCCTATTCTTTCCAGGACTTTTATCATGAAGGGGTGTTGAATTTTGTCAAATGCTTTCTCAGCATCTAATGAAATGATCATGTGGTTCTGTTCTTTCAGTTTGTTTATATAATGGATCATGTTGATGGTTTTCCGTATATTAAACCATCCCTGCATGCCTGGGATGAAGCCTACTTGATCATGGTGGATGATTGTTTTGATGTGCTCTTAAATTCGGTTTGCCAGAATTTTATTGAGTATTTTTGCGTTGATATTCATAAGGGAAATTGGTCTGAAGTTCTCTTTCTTTGTTGTGTCTTTGTGTGGTTTAGGTATAAGAGTAATTGTGGCTTCATAGAAGGAATTCGGTAGGGCTCCATCTGTTTCAATTTTGTGGAATAGTTTGGATAATATTGGTATGAGGTCTTCTATGAAGGTTTGATAGAATTCTGCACTAAACCCGTCTGGACCTGGGCTCTTTTTGGTTGGGAGACCTTTAATGACTGCTTCTATTTCCTTAGGAGTTATGGGGTTGTTTAACTGGTTTATCTGTTCCTGATTTAACTTCGATACCTGGTATCTGTCTAGGAAATTGTCCATTTCCTGAAGATTTTCAAATTTTGTTGAATATAGGTTTTTATAGTAAGATCTGATGATTTTTGGAATTTCCTGCGAATCTGTAGTTATGTCTCCCTTTTCATTTCTGATTTTGTTAATTTGGACACACTCTCTGTGTCCTCTCGTTAGTCTGGCTAAGGGTTTATCTATCTTGTTGATTTTCTCAAAGAACCAACTTTTGGTTCTGTTGATTCTTTCTATGGCCCTTTTTGTTTCTACTTGGTTGATTTCAGCTCTGAGTTTGATTATTTCCTGCCTTCTACTCCTCCTGGGTGTATTTGCTTTTTTTTGTTCTAGAGCTTTTAGGTGTGCTGTCAAGCTGCTGACATATGCTCTTTCCTGTTTCTTTCTGCAGGCACTCAGCGCTATGAGTTTTCCTCTTAGCACAGCTTTCATTGTGTCCCATAAGTTTGAGTATGTTGTATCTTCATTTTCATTAAATTCTAAAAAGTTTATAATTTCTTTCTTTATTTCTTCCTTGACCAGGTTATCATTGAGTAGAGCATTGTTCAATTTCCACGTATATGTGGGCATTCTTCCCTTATTGTTATTGAAGACCAGTTTTAGGCCGTGGTGGTCCGATAGCACGCATGGGATTATTTCTATCTTTCTTACCTGTTGAGGCCCGTTTTTTGACCAATTATATGGTCAATTTTGGAGAAAGTACCATGAGGAGCTGAGAAGAAGGTATATCCTTTTGCTTTAGGATAGAATGTTCTATAAATATCCGTTAAGTCCATTTGGCTCATGACTTCTCTTAGTCTGTCTACATCACTGTTTAATTTCTGTTTCCATGATCTGTCCATTGATGAGAGTGGGGTGTTGAAATCTCCCACTATTATTGTGTGAGGTGCAATGTGTGTTTTGAGCTTTAGTAAGGTTTCTTTTACGTATGTAGGTGCCCTTGTATTTGGGGCATAGATATTTAGGATTGAGAGTTCATCTTGGTTGATTTTTCCTTTGATGAATATGAAGTGTCCTTCCTTACCTTTTTTGATGACTTTTAGTTGGAAATTGATTTTATTTGATATTAGAATGGCTACTCCAGCTTGCTTCTTCTGACCATTTGCTTGGAAAGTTGTTTTCCAGCCTTTCACTCTGAGATAGTGTCTGTCTTTGTCTCTGAGGTGTGTTTCCTGTAGGCAGCAGAAAGCAGGGTCCTCGTTGCGTATCCAGTTTGTTAATCTATGTCTTTTTATTGGGGAGTTGAGGCCATTGATATTGAGAGATATTAAGGAATAGTGATTATTGCTTCCCGTTATATTCATATTTGGATGTGAGGTTATGTTTGTGTGCTTTCATTCTCTTTGTTTTGTTGCCAAGACGATTAGTTTCTTGCTTCTTCTAGGGTATAGCTTGCCTCCTTATGTTGGGCATTACCATTTATTATCCTTTGTAGTGCTGGATTTTTAGAAAGATATTGTGTAAATTTGGTTTTGTCATGGAATATCTTGGTTTCTCCATCAATGTTAATTGAGAGTTTTGCAGGATACAGTAACCTGGGCTGGCATTTGTGTTCTCTTAGGGTCTGTATAACATCAGTCCAGGATCTTCTGGCCTTCATAGTTTCTGGCGAGAAGTCTGGTGTGATTCTGATAGGTCTCCCTTTATATGTTACTTGACATTTTTCCCTTACTGCTTTTAATATTCTTTCTTTATTTTGTGCGTTTGGTGTTTTGACAATTATGTGACGGGAGGTGTTTCTTTTCTGGTCCAATCTATTTGGAGTTCTGTAGGCTTCTTGTATGCCTATGGGTATCTCTTTTTTTAGGTTAGGGAAGTTTTCTTCTATGATTTTGTTGAAGATATTTACTGGTCCTTTGAGCTGGGAGTCTTCACTCTCTTCTATACCTATTATCCTTAGGTTTGATCTTCTCATTGAGTCCTGGATTTCCTGTATGTTTTGGACCAGTAGCTTTTTCCGCTTTACATTATCTTTGACAGTTGAGTCAATGATTTCTATGGAATCTTCTGCTCCTGAGATTCTCTCTTCCATCTCTTGTATTCTGTTGGTGAAGCTTGTATCTACAGCTCCTTGTCTCTTCTTTTGGTTTTCTATATCCAGGGTTGTTTCCATGTGTTCTTTCTTGATTGCTTCTATTTCCATTTTTAATTCCTTCAACTGTTTGATTGTGTTTTCCTGGAATTCGTTCAGGGATTTTTGCGATTCCTCTCTGTAGGCTTTTACTTGTTTATTAATGTTTTCCTGTGCTTCCCTAAGTGTGTTCATGTCTTTCTTGAAGTCCTCCAGCATCATGATCAAATATGATTTTGAAACTAGATCTTGCTTTTCTGGTGTGTTTGGATATTCCATGTTTGTTTTGGTGGGAGAATTGGGCTCCGATGATGGCATGTAGTCTTGGTTTCTGTTGCTTGGGTTCCTGCGCTTGCCTCTCGCCATCAGATTATCTCTAGTGTTACTTTGTTCTGCTATTTCTGACAGTGGCTAGACTGTCCTATAAGCCTGTGTGTCAGGAGTGCTGTAGACCTGTTTTCCTCTCTTTCAGTCAGTTATGGGGACAGAGTGTTCTGCTTTCGGGTGTGTAGTTTTTCCTCTCTACAGGTCTTCAGCTGTTCCTGTGGGCCTGTGTCTTGAGTTCACCAGGCAGCTTTCTTGCAGCAGAAAATTTGGTCTTACCTGTGGTCCCGAGGCTCAGGTTTGCTCGTGGGGTGCTGCCCAGGGGCTCTCTGCTTCGGCAGCAACCAGGAAGACCTGTGCCGCCCCTTCCGGAAGCTTCAGTGCACCAGGGTTCCAGATGGTCTTTGGCTTTTTCCTCTGGCGTCCGAGATGTGTGTGCAGGGAGCAGTCTCTTCTGGTTTCCCAGGCTTGTCTGCCTCTCTGAAGGTTTAGCTCTCCCTCCCACGGGATTTGGGTGCAGAGAACTGTTTATTCGGTCTGTTTCTTTCAGGTTCCGGCGGTGTCTCTGGCAGGGGTCCTGCCGCTCCTGGGCCCTCCCCCACGGGAGCCCAGAGGCCTTATACAGTTTCCTCTTGGGCCAGGGATGTGGGCAGGGGTGAGCAGTGTTGGTGGTCTCTTCTGCTCTGCAGCCTCAGGAGTGCCCACCTGACCAGGCGGTTGGGTCTCTCTCTCACCGGGTCTGGGAGCAGAGAGCTGCTGCTGGGAATAGCTCTTGAACCCTCATCCCTAACTAAAAGAGCTATTAACAACTGGCTTCTTGAGAGGTGGAGAGTCACTGGTCTTTAAGGATGTGGCCATGCTCCCCAGGATGGCCCTATGTCCATGAGGGTGGATATAGGCAGAAAAAGTCAATTAAGTATTTTGTTTCGGGAGTTTGGGTTGGTGGTTAAGAGCACTGGGTGCTTTTCCAGAGGACACAGGTTCAATTCTATTCCACTGATCTCTCTACCTGTCTCTGTACCAATACCATACAGTTTTTATGACTAATTGCACTGTAATACTGCTTGAGGTTAGGGATTGAACTTCCCCTAGAAATTCTTTTATTGTTGGGGATAGTTTTCGCTCTCCTGAGGTTTTTGTTGTCCCAAAGGATTTTGCAAATTGCTCTTTCTCTCTCTAAAAAGAATTGAGTTGGAATTTTGATGGGTATTGCATTGAATCTATAACATTGTTTTTGGCAAAATGGCTACTTTTACTATATTAATCCTGCCAATCCATGAGCATGGGAGATCTTTCCATCTTCTAAGATATTCTTCAATTTCTTTCTTCAAAGACTTGAAGTTCTTGTCATACAGATTTTTTACTTGCTTTGGTTAAAGTCACACCAAAATATTTTATATTATTTGGGAATATTGTGAAGGGTGTAATTTCCCAAATTTCTTTCTCAACCTATTTATCCTTTGAGTAGAGGAAGGCTACTGATTTGTTTGAGTTAATTTTATGCCCAGACACTTTACTGAAGTTGTTTATCAGGATTAGAAGTTCTCTGGTGGAACTTTTAGGGTCACTTAAGTATACTATTATATATATTGCAGATAGTGATATTTTGACTTCTTCCCTTCCAGTTTCTATCCCTTTGACCTACTTTCATTGTCTGATTGCTCTGCCTAAGACGTCGAATACTGTATTGAATAAGTAGGGAAAGAGTGCACAGTCTTGTCTAGTCACTGATTTTAGTGTGAATGCTTCAAGTTTCACTCCATTTAGTTTGATGTTAGCTACTGGTTTACTGTATATTGCTTTTACTTTGTTTAGGTATGGGCCTTGAATTCCTGATCTTTCCAGGACTTTTATCATGAAGAGGTGTTGAATTTGGTCAAATGCTTTCTCAGCATCTAATGAAATGATCATTTGGTTTTTATCTTTCAGTTTGTTTATATAGTGGATTACATTGATGAATTTCCATATATTGAACCATCCCTGCATACCTGGGATGAAGCCTACTTGATCATGATGGATGATCATTTTGATGTGTTCTTGGATTCAGTTTGCAATGATTTTACTGAGTATTTTTGCATCAATATTCATAAGGGAAATTGGTCTGAAGTTCTCTTTCTTTGTTGGGTCTTTCTGTGATTGAGGTATAAAAGAAAAAGTGGCTTCATAGAATGGATTTGGTATAGGGCTCCATTAGTTTCTATTTTGTGGAATAGTTTGGACAGTATTGGTATGAGGTCTTCTATGAAGGTCTGATAGAATTCTGCACTAAACCCATCTGGACCTGGGTTCTTTTGGTTGACTTCTATTTATTTAAGAGTAATGGGGTTGTTTAAATGATTTACCTGTTCCTGACTTAACTTTGGTACCTGGTATCTGTCCAGGAAATTGTCCATTTCCTCCAGATTTTCCAGTTTCGTTCAATATAGGCTTTTGTAGTAGGATCTGATGATTTTTTTTAATTTCCTCTGATTCTGTTGTCATGTCTGCCTTTCATTTCTGATTTTGTTAATTTGGATACACTCTCTGTGTCCTCTGGATAGTCTGACTAAGGGTTTATCTATCTTGTTGACTTTCTCAAAAAAACAGCTTTTGGTTCTGTTGATTCTTTGTATAATCCTTTTTGTTTCTACTTAGATGATTTCAGCTCTGAGTTTGATTATTTCTTACCTTCTACTCCTCCTGGGTGTATTTGTTTCTTTTTGTTCTAGAGCTTTTAGGTGTACTGTCAAGTTGCTGATGTATGCTCTCTCCTGTTTCTTTCTGGAGGCATTCAGAGCTAAGAGTTTTCCTCTTAGCACTGCTTTCATTGTGTCCCATAAGTTTGGCTATGTTGTATCTTCATTTTCATTAAATTCTAAGAAGTCTTTAATTTCTTCCTTTATTGCTTCCTTGACCAAGTTGTCATTGAGTAGTACATTGTTCAACTTCCATGTATTTGTGGGCTTTCTGTTCTTGTTGTTATTGAAGAACAGCCTTAGTCCATAGTGATCTGATAGGATGCATGGGATTATTTCTATCTTCCTATATCGGTTGAGTCCTGTTTTGTGACTGGTTATATGGTCAATTTTGGAAAAGGTACCATAAGGTGCTGAGAAGAAACTATATCCTTTTGTTTTAGGATGAAATGTTCTATAAATATCTGTTAAAACCATTTGGTTCATAACTTCTGTTAGTTTCTCTATATCTATGTTAAATTTCTGTTTCCATTATCTGCCCATTGATGAGAGTGGGGTGTTAGATATCCTACTATTATTGTGTGAGGTGCAGTGTGTGATTTGAGCTTTAATAAGGTTTCTTTTATGAACATAGGTGCCCTTGCATTTGGGGCATAGATATTTAGGATTGAGAGTTCATCTTGGTGGATTTTTCCTTTGATGAATATGAAGTGTCCTTCCTTATCTTTTTTGATGACTTTTGGTTGAAAGTCAATTTTACTCGATATTAGAATGACAACTCCAGCTTGGTTCTTCGAACCATTTGTTTAGAAAGTTGTTTTCCAACTTTTTACTCTGAGGTAGTGTCTGTCTTTGTCTCTTAGGTGTGTTTCCTGTATGCAGCAAAATGCTGGGTCCTCTTTACGTTTCGAGTCCGTTAGTGTATTTCTTTTTATTGGGGAATTGAGTCTGTTGATGTTAAGAGATATTAAGGAGTAGTGATTGTTGCTTTCTGTTATTTTTGTTGTTAGAGGTGGACTATTTTTTAGTGTCTCACTTATTTTGGTTTCATTGCAAGGAGATTACTTTCCTGCTTTTTGTACAGCATAGTTTCTCTCCTTGTGCTGGAGTTTTCCATCTATTATCCTTTCTAGGGTTGGATTTGTAGAAAGATATTGTGTAAATTTGGTTTCGTCATAGAACATCTTGGTTTCTCCATCTATGTTAATTGAGAGTTTTGCAGGATACAGTAACCTGGGCTGGCATTTGTATTCTCTTATGATCTGTATGACATCAGTCCAGCATCTTCTGGCTTTCATAGCCTCTGGTGAGAAGTCTGGTGTAATTCTTATAGGTCTGCCTTTATATGTAACTTGACCTTTTTCCCTTATTGCTTTTAATATTCTTTCTTTGTTTTGTGCATTTGGAGTTTTGAGTATTATGTGATGAGATGAAATTCTCTTCTGGTCCATTCTATTTGGAGTTCTGTAGGCTTCTTGGATGTTTATAGGCATCTCTTTCTTTAGGTTAGAGAAGTTTTCTTCTATAATTTTGTTGAAAATATTTACTGGGCCTTTATGCTGGGAATCTTCACTCTCTTCTATACCTACTACCCTTAGGTTTGATCTTCTCATTATGTCCTGGATTTCTTGGTTGTTTTGGGCTAGGAGCTTTTGCATTTTACATTATCTTTAATGGTCGTGTTGATGTTTTCTATGGTATCTTCTGCCCCTGAGATTTGCTCTTCTATCTCTTGTATTCTGTTGGTGATGCTTGCATCTATGATACCTGATCTCTTCCTTAGATTTCCTATCTCCAGGGTTGTCTCCCTTTGTGCTTTCTTTATTGTTTCTATTTCCATTTTTAAATCCTGGATGGTTTTGTTCAATTCCTTCACCTATTTGGTTGTGTTTTTCTGTAATTCTTTCAGGGATTTTTGTGCTTCCTCTTTAAGAGCTTCTAATTGTTTACTTGTGTTGTCCTGCATTTCTTTAAGGGAGTTCTTTATATCCTTCTTAAAGTCCTCCATCATCCTGATAAAATGTGATTTTAAATCTTAATCTTGCTCTGCTCCCAAACCCCGTGGGAGAGAGACCTCACCGCCTGATCAGGTGGGCACTCCTGAGGCTGCAGAGCGGAGGAGACCACCAACACTGCCCACCCCTGCCCACATACCTGGCCCAAGAGGCAACTGTATAGGGCCTCTGGGTTCCCGTAGGGGAGGGCCCAGGAGCGGCAGGACCCCTGCGGCTGAGACACCGCTGGAACCTGAAGGAAACAGACCGGATAAACAGTTCTCTGCACCCAAATCCCGTGGGAGGGAGAGCTAAACCTTCAGAGAGGCAGACACGCCTGGGAAACCAGAAGAGACTGCACTCTGCGCACATCCAGACGCCAGAGGAAAACACGAAACGCCATCTGGAACCCTGGTGCATGGAGGCTCCCGGAAAGAGTGGCGCAGATCTTCCCGGTTGCTGCCACAGCGGAGAGGACTTAGGCAGTACCCCACGAGCAAACTTGAGCCTTGGAACCGCAGGTAGGACCAACTTTTCCCCTGCAAGAAACCTGCCTGGTGAACTCAAGACACAGGCCCACAGGAACAGCTGAAGACCTGTAGAGAGGAAAAACTACACGCCCGAAAGCAGAACACTCTGTCCCCATAACTGGCTGAAAGAAAACAGGAAAACAGGTCTACAGCACTCCTGACACACAGGCTTATAGGACAGTCTAGCCACTGTCAGAAATAGCAGAACAAAGTAACACTAGACATAATCTGATGGCGAGAGGCAAGCGCAGGAACCCAAGCAACAGAAACCAAGACTACATGGCATCATCGGAGCCCAATTCTCCCACCAAAATAAACATGGAATATCCAAACACACCAGAAAAGCAAGATCTAGTTTCAAAATCGTATTTGATCATGATGCTGGAGGACTTTAAGAAAGACGTGAAGAACTCCCTTAGAGAACAAGTAGAAGCCTACAGAGAGGAATCGCAAAAATGCCTGAAAGAATTCCAGGAAAACATAAATAAACAAGTAGAAACCCACAGAGAGGAGACACAAAAATCCTTGAAAGAATTCCAGGAAAACACAATCAAACAGTTGAAGGAATTAAAAATGGAAATAGAAGCAATCAAGAAAGAACACATAGAAACAACCCTGGACATAGAAAATCAAAAGAAAAGACAAGGAGCTGTAGATACAAGCTTCACCAACAGAATACAAGAGATGGAAGAGAGAATCTCAGGAGCAGAAGATTCCATAGAAATCATTGACTCAACTGTCAAAGATAATGTAAAGCAGAAAAAGCTACTGGTCCAAAACATACAGGAAATCCAGGACTCAATGAGAAGATCAAACCTAAGGATAATAGGTATAGAAGAGAGTGAAGACTCCCAGCTCAAAGGACCAGTAAATATCTTCAACAAAATCATAGAAGAAAACTTCCCTAACCTAAAAAAAGAGATACCCATAGGCATACAAGAAGCCTACAGAACTCCAAATAGATTGGACCAGAAAAGAAACACCTCCCGTCACATAATAGTCAAAACACCAAACGCACAAAATAAAGAAAGAATATTAAAAGCAGTAAGGGAAAAAGGTCAAGTAACATATAAAGGCAGACCTATCAGAATCACACCAGACTTCTCGCCAGAAACTATGAAGGCCAGAAGATCCTGGACAGATGTCATACAGACCCTAAGAGAACACAAATGCCAGCCCAGGTTACTGTATCCTGCAAAACTCTCAATTAACATAGATGGAGAAACCAAGATATTCCATGACAAAACCAAATTTACACAATATCTTTCTACAAATCCAGCACTACAAAGGATAATAAATGGTAAAGCCCAACATAAGGAGGCAAGCTATACCCTAGAAGAAGCAGGAAACTAATCATCTTGGCAACAAAACAAAGAGAAGAAAAGCACACAAACATAACCTCACATCCAAATATGAATATAACAGGAAGCAATAATCACTATTCCTTAATATCTCTCAACATCAATGGCCTCAACTCCCCAATAAAAAGACATAGATTAACAAACTGGATACGCAATGAGGACCCTGCATTCTGCTGCCTACAGGAAACACACCTCAGAGACAAAGACAGACACTACCTCAGAGTGAAAGGCTGGAAAACAACTTTCCAAGCAAATGGTCAGAAGAAGCAAGCTGGAGTAGCCATTCTAATATCAAATAAAATCAATTTTCAATGAAAAGTCATCAAAAAAGATAAGGAAGGACACTTCATATTCATCAAAGGAAAAATCAACCAAGATGAACTCTCAATCCTCATCTTCAGTTGGTTTATATACAAGTGTGCAATTTCTAGGCTTGAAAGTAAAATGATGCTATCTGGTGCTGGATAGAGGAGCCTTATTTTTTATTATGGCAGCTTGCTATTTTTGTAACATGGTGATTTGGTTGAACACAATAAATTACAGTAGTAACTGATCTCCCCTTCTTCCTGGATGAGTGAGGAGATGATTAAATGTTGATGTCAGCATCCTTGAGCATATTCAGATGAGCTTCTGCTTCTGTTGAAAAGGATGCTGTGTTTGATTGTGGTCCGAAGCTTTGAAGCACTACTTGGCATCTCCTTCCTTGGAGGTCTCACTGTTTAAACATAACAGATTTGATAGCTTGTTGGTAAGGTGAGGTCCAGCTTGTCTCCACTAGGTCATCTTCATGTGAATCCGGTGGTTATATGGTTTTGTTTTAGGGATATTTCATTTTTTTAATAACGGTTTTAGCTGACATTCATGGAGAGAATGAATCCTTAGAACTGTGCCACTAATGAAAGGAAATCCTGTCTAGAGTATGTTTCTTTACAAAGCTGTGTCACACCATCCTTTGGGCCCTCTGCTGGAAAAGTAGAATCAAGTCTCAAATAATGCCTTTTAAATTGTATCCTCTAGTATTATAGATGTAGGACAGTACTGTATCATACCTCTGTGGATGTAAAATAGCTTGTACCTGCTTTATGATACGTAGTAGTGACCGTGCTTTATCAGAGCTGTTTTTAATGATGTTGCTCAGAATGTTTTCTTTCCAGATGATGATTGAGAAGCTAATTTAAAAAAAAAATGGTGCCAGGTACCACAAGAGTAACAGAACTGTGCTGTTTTCTCAGGTTTTGTTTTTTTACTTTTTTTTTTTAATGGAGTGTGCTGGATGTCTCTACAGTTTTGTTCTGATGACTGCAGAACCTGGAAAAGCTGTTGCTGCTGTTGATGCATAACACACTGCTATTATTGGTCTTTTTATATAAATATAAATATATATATAGATATATAATTTGAATTTTTTGAAACTTTAGCTGTGCTGTCAACTTTGGAAAAAAGTATCTCCGTTTACTGTGTTGAGTTGGCACTGTACAGAAATTAACAGCCATATTGGTCTAGAAATGTTGAACTTAAGTTTTTTACATTTGTACAGGGGTAACACACTGTATTAAATATGTAAGGTCTTATCTACGTGGGTTTGATTACAAAAACTAATAAAGTATTCTCTAAATTAAAAAAAAAAAGAAAAGAAAGAAAAAGTAATTTCACCAAAGCAAGGTAATGCAATATGTCCTCACTCATTGGTCAGATAAGACCAATTCATTTGTGCTGGGAGATGGCTCCGTGATTAATAGTGTACACTGCTCTTGCAGAGGAACTGGGATTTGTTCCCAATGTGACTCATAGTCACCTGTAACTCCAACTAAATGAGAATCCAACACCTTTGGCCCCCATGGACACCTGCACACTCACGCATACATGCATGCATGCATGTGCACATGCACGCAGAGAGAGAGAGAGAGAGAGAGAGAGAGAGAGAGAGAGAGAGAGAGAGAGAGAGAGAATTTTTTAAAGTAATAAAATATGCTTTTTAAATTTTTGTTTGATTTTATGTAAAGTTTATCAGGCCTTCGTGTATTCTTACATGAGTATTTCTGTAAACCACAAGAAGCCAAGTTCTAAGTCTGTATTTTTTTAGTCCATAATGATACAACACTTTGTTTTATTCTAAGTCTTTATTATTCTTATCCATTTATAAACATTATATTTTTAACTTTAAGAAACAAGTGAAATACTATCTCTTTCCTCAAAATTCTTTCTTGAGATTTTACATTATGAAGATTCATTGTCTAAATTCTTCTAATGTGAACTGGAAATATGACTCAGTGGTTAAGACCTCTGGGTGCTCTTCCAGAGGTCCCAAGTTGAATGGCCAACACCTACTCATTGCCTCATTGCCATCAGTAACTCCAATTTCTGGGGATTTGACATTTTTCTGGCTTTTGTATGCACCTGGAGCATAGTCACGCAGGCGGGCAGAACACACACACACACACACACACACACACACACACTATAAAATAAATAAACCTTCATGTTCCTCCATTTCTCTGTGTCAATTTATATATCCCACTTTTTATTACACACATTTTATTGTACCCTTAATGATAAGATCCTGAAAGACAATTTCATGAGAGATATTTGTTGAATTAATCAATGAATGCACACATTTGTATACGTTGTGTTATTCAGAAAAGAACTGATAAAATATTACACATTTATTTGGAAAAAAAATAAAAAAAATAAATCTAAATCTTGCTTTTCCAATGTGTTTGGATATCCAGTATTTTCTTTGGTGGGAGAACTGGGCTCTGATGATGCCAAGTCGTCTTGGTTTCTGTTGCTTAGGTTCCTGCATTTGCCTCCTGCCATTGGGTTGTCTCTGGTGTTAGCCTGTCTTGCTGTTTCTGACAGTGGCTTGACGCTCCTGTTAGCCTCTCTGTAAGCACTCCTGTCGAACTGTTTTCCTGTTTTCATTCAGCCATTTCTGGGAATAGGTGCTCTGCTCTCAGGTGTGTAGGCATTCCTGATGACTGTATTTCAGCTCTTGGCACAGGCAGAGTGCTCTGAGTGCTCTTAGGACATTGGGCCCAGGGGGCCCAGCTGGCACTCTGCATTTCCCTCTTGGGTCAGAAATATGGGCAGAGGATAATCACTGACTTCTCAGGAGTGTTTGCACTTCTGAGTGTCTAGCTCTCTCCCCCACGGGATTTGGGTACAGGGAGCTGTTTAACCAGTTCAGTTCAGTTCAGTTCTGGGCACTGAACTGAAGGTACCAGTAGCTGACTGTTCCTATATTCCTGTGTCAAAAGGCACTGTGCAGTTCCTCTTGGACCAGGGATATGGGCAGAGGTGGGCAGAAGTGGCAGTCTCAGGATGGTCTGCACTTCTGGGTGTTCAGCTCTCTTCCCCATGGGATTTGGGTGCAGGGAGCTGTGGGATGGGATCAGTTCAGTTCTGGGCACAGCCAAAAAAGTGGAAGTGCCCTGTCCCAGAGGACCTCTGCCTCTGTGTGTCCTGAGTCCACGAGGCAGATCACTTGGAGCAGAAAAGTTAGTCTTACCTCTGCTCTTGGGTGTGTAGGCGCTCCTGGTGACTGACTTTCAGTTCTCAGCACAGGGAGGATTCAGAGGGGTCCTACCCCTGACTGCTCTTAAGTCCCCATGCCTAGGGCACCTTAACTAGCTTTCTTATTTAGCCTGGGACCACCTGCCTAGGAATGTCATCCATCAATGTAATCAACTATATAAACAAACTTAAAGAAAAAAACACATGATCATCTCATTAGACGCTGAGAAATCTTTTGACAAAATTCAAAACCCTATCTAAAAGTCTTAGAAAGATCAGGAATTCAAATCCCATACCTAAACATAGTAAAACCAATATATAGCAAACTAGTAGCCAACACCAAACTAAATGGAGAGAAACTTGAAGCAACCCCACTAAAATCAGGGACTAGACAAGGATGCCCACTCTCTCTACCTATTCAATATAGTACTTGAAGTCCTGGCCAGAGCAATTAGAAAACAAAAGAAAGTCAAAGGTATATAAGGAAAGGAAGAAGTCAAAATATCACTACTTGCAGATGATATTACAGTATATATTACAGTATACTTAAGTGACCCCAAATATTCCATCAAAGAACTCCTACAGTTGATGAACAATTTCAGCAAAGTGGCTGGGTATAAAATTAACTCAAACAAATCTACTAAAAGGCTGAGTAGTGGCTCAGTTGCTAGTCCTGATTGTCAACTTGACTATATCTGGAATGAATTACAATCTAGAATTGAAGAGTGTGTGTGTGTGTGTGTGTGTGTATGTGTGTGTGTGTGTGTGTGTTGACACAAATAAGAATAATCACTTTAAGACTACAGATTGGTGGGGTTAGGGATTTAGCTCAGTGGTAGAGCGCTTGCCTAGCAAGCACAAGGCCCTAGGTTCAGTCCTCAGTTCCAAAAAAAAAAAAAAAAAAAAAAAAAAAATACATACTTAGGCCTCATTTACAATTAAATGATTAGTCTTGCCATATAATGCCTTTTTTAAGTAATATGTTTGAAATTATAATGTAATTACATCATTTCTCCCTTCCCTTTCTTCCCTCCAACCCTTTCCAGGTAGAACCTTTCCCCAATTTTGTTATTTCTGAAATTTTTTGTCTCTTCTTCTTTAATTGCTCTCATTCATATATGTATGAATGTGCATGGAAAAAAAATAAATGGAGTGCTTTGAGGGCCACCTCTAAAAACTTGGCAGGAATTTGACCTTGGGCCAGGACAAGGTAGTAAGCTCAGACAGGACTCTGACTTTGGGATAGAACAAAGAAGTAGACTTCAGGCAAGAATACAACTTTGGGCTAGGACATGGAAGTAGGTTCAGATATCTTGATCATCCTGATAAGCCCTTAGAAACAGTGATCACAGGACTTTGTTTATTGCCTTGTTTGTTCCTTAACCTAGAACTGACCTAATTATTTGCATGTGCTTAAAATGGTTTAACAGCGTACTGGGAAAAAATAAGCCCATTTCAGCCTAAGAGCAAGCTGGAGTCATACTACAGTGTTGTCTAATTGTCTTTTTTCTTTTTTAATCCTCCATCCATCCCTGGAGAACCTGTTGGCTCACTGAGCTAGCTTGGTCATATATGAACATTACTAAATATATAAATATAACCTGCTCAGACCATGTAATGTTACTTTTGTGCAAATGATTTCAGAGCCATTCACTTGGCATTGTTTAAGGAAATGGGAAAGAAAGAATATTTCTCTATATCCTTAGTTGTTTGTAATTCTTCGTCCTGTGCTGAAATGTCATGAGCTCCCCCCTTTCTATTGATAAGTCTGTTGGTATTATAGTTTTTGAGGCATTGTTTTGGAATCTCTGTTGATGAGACTGCATGGATGTAGCTTCTCTGACATTTTTAGAAGACACACTGTCACAGAAAACTTCCTCTGGCTCTCACAATCCCTCAACCCAAAATGATCCCTGAACTTTAGGTTCAAGGGTGTGTCACATGGAACCATACGATCTTGTGTTCTCTGCATTTTGACTGCTAGTGACTTTCTGCAATGGTTCCCATCTGTTACAAAGAGAACTGTCTTTGATGAGGAGTGAGTACTACACTCGTCTAGAATATAGTCAGGAGTTATTTGTAATTATTTGTAAAGTGGCAGTTGTAGATTCTCTTCCAAGATTCATGACTTCACTGGCTCTAAGTATTTGACTATGCTTCCATTACCAGGCATGGTTTTCCTCTTGTTCAGCTTACCTCAATTCTAATTAGAGGTCTGTTTGTTGCTGTCAAGGTGTATGTGTCATGACTGCATACCCTTTCAGTTATTATGCCATGCTATTTGTTGTGGTTCACAGCAGTCATATCTGGAAAAGACTGTTGGTGACTTTCTCCCTTGGAAGCTTGCATGGGGTATTGTTACCATGAAAACTGGTCCTCAGGTAGAAATATTTCAGGTTAGATCTAGGTCAAGTCCTCTGGGTCCTGTGATAAAAGTGTGTGATGGTTTTTTTAAACAGAGATTTAAACTTTCACCTCTGAGAACTAGGATGGAGATGCAAGACAAATAGCAACACTCTATAATGTTTGGGGAGTTTCTTAGATAATGCTAATCAACAATGCAAAAGAGGTCTGCTCATAACTAATGTTAGGGTTTAGTTAGTCAATGGTTCTTGGAGAAAACATTGTCAACCAGATGGGGACATTTTATTTAATCTATACATGTTCATGTATAGAGAAACACATATGTATTAGATGTAGATTGTAGTAGATAGATAATAATATGTTTTTGTGACTTTTAAAATTTTTTGATAGTCTCTTTTATTTACTTACATTTCATGTATTACCCTCCTTCCCAGTTTCCCCTCCAAAAATACTCTAGCCCACTCCCCCCACCCGTGCTTTTATGAGGTGCTCCTTCACCTACCTGCCCACTCCTACCTCACCACCCTAGCATTCTCCTACACTGGAGCCTCAAGCCTTCACAGAACAAAGGGCCTCTCTTCCCATTGATGCCATATAAGGCCATCCTCTGCTACATATGAGGCCGGAGCCTTGGGTCCCTCCATGTGCCTTTTTAAATGACTGTTCTTGTATAATAAAATTAGGAGTACTTTTCAAAAGTATCTTTCACTAAAAGAAATTAGCAATGTGTAACAACAGCTTTTGGCTCAGTAACTACGTCTCTTCAGCTTCACAAAGAGCACAGACAAAAGCAAGTTGATAGTTTGCTGTTTTTATGTATACAGACTGATTATTTACAGAATTAGAAACTTGGAATGTTACTGAAATTATTACTAAAGTTGCAATAAGTTTCAAGTTAAATGAATGCTGGTGTATCTATATGCTGTTAATGTCATCCACTCAAATTGTTTGATAACAGAAAATACTCATAAGATTTACAATGGATATTTTGAGCTTAAAATTGTGTACATTGCCTGAACACACTGATGCCAGCCTACAGCTACCTGCTCCCGAACCTGTGGGAGAGAGAGCTCATTGCCCAGACAGGTGGGCACTCCTGAGACTACAGGGCAGGAGAGACCACCACTTCTGCCCAACTTTGCCCACATCCCTAGACCAAGAGGAAACTGTATAGGGCCTCTGGGAACAGGAAGATAGGGGCACTCAAGAGGCAGGAGACCTGTAGTCCAGACTGTGCCTGGATCTGAAGGGACCCAGTCAAACATCTCCCTGCAACCAAGTCCCATGGGAGGAAGAGCTAGACCTTCAGAGGGATAGACAATCCTGGAAAGCCAGAAGAGACAACTCTTTGCCAGCATTTCTGACTCTAGAGGAAAACACCTATTGCCATCTGAGCCCCCTGTGCACAGGGACTAGGGAGAAGGTGGGGCAGGCCCTTCTGGTTGCTGCCCTCATGGAGAGCTGAAACCCAGCCCTGAGGAACGACTTCAGGGCCGAGACCAGAGATAAGACCAACTTTTCTGCTCCAGATGACCTGCCTGGTGGATGTGAGACACATGCCCACAGGAACAGCTGAATACCAGTAGAAAGGAAAGACTACATGCCTGAAAACACTCTGTTCCCATAACTGGCTAAAAGAAAACAGGAAAACAGGTCTACAGCACTCCTGACACACAGACGCATTAGCTGCTGTCAGAAATAGCAAAACAAGGCAACACTGGATGGTGAAAAAACCTGATGGTGAGAGGCAAGCTCAGGAACCCAAGCAACAGAAACCAAAACTACAAGGCATCATCAGAGCCCAATTCTCCCACCAAAGCAAACACTGAATATCCAAACACACCAGAAAAGCAAGATCTAGATTTAAAATCACATTTGATCATGATGATGGAGGACTTCAAGAAAGACATAAAGAGCTCCCTTAGAGAAATGCAGGAAAACACAAACAAACAGAAGCCTATAGAGAGGAAATGCAAAAATCCCTGAAAGAATTACAGGAAAACACAAACATGTGAAGGAATTAAAAATGGAAATAGAAGCAATAAAGAAAGCACAAAGGGAGACAACCGTGGATATAGAAAATCAAAGGAAGAGACAAGGAGCCATAGATACAAGCATCACCAACAGAATGCAAAAGATAGAAGAAAGAAGCTCAGGAGCAGAAGATTCCATAGAAATCATCGACACAACTGTCAAAGATAATGTAAAACAGAAAAAATACTGGCCCAAAACATACAGGAAATACAGGACACAAGGAGAAGATCAAACCTAAGGATAATAGGCATAGAAGAGAGTGAAGACTCCCAAATCAAAGGACCAGTAAATATTTTCAACAAAATCTTAGAAGAAAACTTCCCTAACCTAAAGAAAAAGATGCCCATAAATACACAAGAAGCCTACAGAACTCCAAATACATTGGACAAGAAAAGAAAATCCTCCCATCACATAATAGTCAAAACACCAAATGCACAAAACAAAGAAAAATATTAAAAGTAAGGGAAAACGTCTAGTAACATATAAAGGCAGACTTATCAGAATTACACTAACTTCTCACCAGAGACCATGAAAGCCACAAGATCCTGGACAGATGTCATACAGAACCTAAGAGAACAAAAATGCCAGCCCAGGTTATTGTATCCAGCAAAACTCTCAATTAACATAGATGGAGAAACCAAGATATTCCATGACAAAACCAAATTTACACAATATCTTTCTACAAATCCAGCACTACAAAGGATAATAAATGGTAAAGCCCAACATAAGGAGGCAAGCAACACCCTAGCAAAAGCAAGAAACTAATTGTCTTAACAACAAAACAAGGAAAAGGCAACCACAAAAATATAATCTCACATGCAAATACGAATATAACAGAAAGCAACAATCACTATTCCTTAATATCTCTCAGCATCAATGGACTCAATTCCCCAAAAACAAGACACAGATTAACAAACTAGATACACAGTGAGGACCCAACATTTTACTGCCTACAAAAAACATACCTCAGAAACAAAGACAGACACTACTTCAGAGTAAAAGGCTGGAAAACAACTTTCCAAGCAAACGGTCTGAAGAAGCAAGCTGGAGTAGCCATTCTAATATCGAATAAAATCGATTTTCAAGCAAAAGTCATCAAAAAAGATAAGGAAGGACACTTACAATTCATTGGAGGTAAAATCCACCAAGATGAACTCTGATTCCTGAATATGATGCTCCAAATACAAGGGCACCTACATACACAAAAGAAACCTTATGAAGCTCAACGCACACATTGCACCTCATACAATAATAGTAGGAGATTTCAACATTGCACTCTCATCAATGGACAGATCATGGAAACAGAAATTAAACAGACATGGACAGACTAAGAGAAGTCATGAACCAAATGTATTTAATATATTTATAGAACATTCTATCCTAAAACAGAAGGATATACCTTTTCGCCATCTCATGGTACCTTCTCCAAAACTGACCATATAATCGGTCATAAAACAGGCCTCAACAGATAGAGAACGATAGAAATAATCCCATGCGTTCTATCAGACCACCACAGACTAAAACTGGTCCTCAATAACAATAAGGAAAGAATGCTCACAAATCCAAGGAAGATGAGCAATGCTCTACTCAATGATAATCTGGTCAAGGAAGAAATAAAGGAAAATTAAAGACTTCTTAGAATTTAATGAAAATGAAGGTACAGCACACCCAAACTTATGAGACACAAGGAAATCTATGCTAAGAGGAAAATCCATAGCTCTGAGTGCCTGCAGAAAGAAACAGGAGAGATCATCTATCAGCAACTTGACAGCACACCTAAAAGCTCTAGAACAAAAAGAAACAAATACACCCAGGAGGAGTAGAAGGTAAGAAATAATCAAACTCAGAGCTGAAATCAGCTAAGTGGAAACAAAAAGGACTATAAAAAGAATCAACAGAACCAAAAGCTGGTTGTTTGAGAAAATCAACAAGATAGATAAACCCTTAGCCAGACTAACCAGAGGACACAGAGAGTGTGTCCAAATTAACAAAATCAGAAATGAAAGGGAGATATAACAATCATTAGATCCTACTACAAAAGCCTATATTGAACAAAACTCGAAAATCTGGAGAAAATGGAAAATTTCCTGGACAGATACCAGGTAGCAAAGTTAAGTCAGAAACAGATAAATCATTTAAACAACCCCATAACTCCTAGAGAATTAGAACCAATCATCAAAAGCCTTTCAACCAAAAAGAACCCAGGTCCAGTTGGTTTCATTGCACAATTCTATCAGACCTTCATAGAAGACCTCATACCAATACTATCCAAATTATTCCACAAATTGAACCAGATGGAGGGCTACCAAATTCCTTCAATGAAGCCACAATTACTCTTATACCTGAACCACACAAAGACCCAAGAAAGGAAGAGAATTTCAGAACAATTTCCCTTTTGAATATCAACGCAAAAATACTCAATAAAATTCTTGCAAACTGAATCCAAGAGCACATCAAAACAATCATCCATCATGATCAAGTAGGCTTCATCCTATGTATGCAGGGATGGTATAATATACAAGAAACCATCAACGTAATCCACTATATAAACAAACTGGAAGATAAAAACCACATGATCATTTCATTAAATGCTGAGAAAGCATTTGACAAACTTCAACACCCCTTCATGATACAAGTCCTGGAAAGATCAGGAATTCAAGGCCCATACCTAAACATAATAAAAGAAATGTACAGCAAACCAGTCGCTAATATTAAACTAAATGGAAAGAAACTTGAAGCAATCCCACTTAAATCAGGGACAAAACAAGGCTGCCCAATCTCTCACTACTTATTCAGTATACTTCTCGAAGTCCTAGCCAGAGCAATCAGACAACAAAAGGAGATCAAAGGGATACACATTGGAAAGGAAGAAGTCAAAATATCACTATTTGCAGATGATATGATAGTATATTTAAGTGATCCCAAAAGTTCCCCCAGAGAACTACTAAACCTGATGAACACCTTCAGCAAAATGGCTGGGTATAAAATTAACTCAAATAAATCAGTAGCATTCCTCTACACAAAAGAGAAACAAGCGAAAAAGAAATTAAGGAATCGATACCCTTCATAATAGTCCCAATTAATATAAAATACCTCGGTGTGACTCTAAACAAGCAAGTAAAAGATCTGTACAATAAGAACTTCAAGCCTCTGAGGAAAGAAATTGAAGAAGATCTCAAAAGATGGAAAGATCTCCCATGCTCATGGATTGGCAGGATAAATATAGTAAAAATGGCCATTTTACCAAAAACGATCTACAGATTCAATGCAATCCCCATCAAAATTCCAATCCAATTCTTCAGAGAGTTAGACAGAACAATTTGCAAATTCACCTGGATTAACAAAACACCCAGGATAGCTAAAACTATCCTCAACAATAAAAGGACTTCTGGGGGAATCACTATCCCTTAACTCAAGCAGTATTACAGAGCAATAGTGAGAAAAAAAGTGTATGGTATTTATACAGAGACAAGCAGATAGATGAGTGAAACACAATTAAAGACCCAGAAATGAACCCATACACCTATGGTCGCTTGATCTTTGACAAAGGAGCTAAAACCGTCCAATGGAAGAAAGATAGCATTTCAACAAATGGTACTGGTTCAACTGGAGGTCAGCATGTAGAAGAATGCAGATCGATCCATGCTTATCACCCCGTATAAAGCTTAAGTCAAAGTGGATCAAGGATCTCCACATCAAACCAGATACACTCAAACTAATAGAAGAAAAAGTGGGGAAGAATCTTGAACACATGGGCACTGGAGAAAATTTCCTGAGCAAAGCACCAATGAATTGTGCTCTAAGATCAAGAATCGACAAATGGGATCTCATAAAACTACAAAGCTTCTGTAAGACAAAGGACACTGTTGTTAGGACAAAATGTCAACCAACAGATTGGGAAATGGTCTTTACCAGTCCTACAACTGATAGAGGGCTTATATCCAAAATATACAAAGAACTCACAAAGTTAAACTGCAGGGAGACAAATAACCCTATTAAAAAATGGGGTTCAGAGCTAAACAAAGAATTCACAGCTGAGGAATTCTGAATGGCTGAGAAGCACCTAAAGAAATGTTCAACAACTTTAGTCATAAGGGAAATGCAAATCAAAACAACCCTGAGATTCCACCTCACACCAGTCAGAATGGCTAAGATCAAAAACTCTGGCGACAGCAGATGCTCGCTAGGATGTGGAGAAAGAGGAACACTCCTCCATTGTTTGTGAGATTGCAGACTGGTACAACCATTCTGGAAATCAGTCTGGAGGTTCCTCAGAAAATTGGACATTGAGCTACCTGAGGACCCAACTATACCTCTCTTGGGCATACACCCAGAAGATGCTCCAACAAATAACAAAGACACATGCTCCACTATGTTCATCGCAGCCTTATTTATAATAGCCAGAAGCTGGAAAGAACCCAGATGCCCTTCAACAGAGGAATGGCTACAGAAAATGTGGTACATCTACACAATGAAATACTACTACGCTATCAAAAACAATGACTTTATGAAATTAATAGGCAAATGAATGGAACCGGAGAATATCATCCTGAGTGAGGTAACCCAATCACAGAAAAACACACATGGTATGCACTCACTGATAAGTGGATATTAGCCCAAATGCTCGAATTACCCTAGATGCACACAACATATGAAACTCAAGAAGGATGACCAAAATGTGAATGCTTCACTCCTTCTTTAAAAGGGGAACAAGAGGGCTGGAGAGATGGCTAAGCGGTTAAGAGCACCCGACTGCTCTTCCAGAGGTCATGAGTTCAATTCCCAGCAACCACATGGTGGCTCACAACCATCTGTAAAGAGATCTGATGCCCTCTTCTGGTGTATCTGAAGACAGCTACAGTGTACTTATATATATAATAAATGAATAAATAAAAAAAATTTAAAAAAAAAAGGGGGGGGAACAAGAATACCCTTGGGAGGGAATAGGGAGGCAAAATTTAGAACAGAGGCTGAAGGAACACCCATTCAGAGCCTGCCCCACATGTGGCCCATATATATACAGCCACCCAACTAGATAAGATAGATAAAGCAAAGAAGTGCAGGCTGACAGGATCTGGATGTAGATCTCTCCTGAGAGAGACAGCCAGAATACAGCAAATAGGCAAATGCCAGCAGCAAACCAATGAACTGAGAATGGGACCTCCGTTGAAGGAATCAGAGAAAGGACTGAAAGAGCTTGAAGGGTCTTGAGACCGCATATGAACAACAATGTCAACCAACCAGGGTTTCCAGGGACTAAGCCACTACCGAAAGACTATACATGGACTGACCCTGGGCTCCAACTGCATAGGTAGCAATGAATAGCCTAGTAAGGGCACCAGTGGAAGGGGAAGCCCTTGGTCCTGCCATGACTGAACCCCCAGTGAACGGGATTATTGGGGGGGGGAGGGCAGTAATGGGGGCAGGATGGGGAGGGGAATACCCCTATAGAAGCGGAGATGGAAGGGTTAGGGGGATATTTTCCTGGAAACCAGGAAAGGGAATAACAATTGAAATGTTAATAAGAAATACCAATTTAATAAAGATGGAGAAAAAAGTTATATACATTTTTGTAATATGGAGTCTGTAAGGCATGATAGATAATTATACATCAAGCAATACATGTATTTGTGTATCTTACAGTTGGGGTAAAATCTCCTTTGCCTGCAATTGTGAGCTGTGTGTGTGTGTGTGTGTTCGTGTGTGTGTGTGTGTGTGTGTGTGTTCGTGTGTGTGTGTGTGTGTTCGTGTGTGTGTGTGTGTGTGTGTGTGTGTTCGTGTGTGTGTCTGTGTTCGTGTGTGTGTGTGTGTGTGTGTGTATACAGGAGTAGCATGAAAGCAATAAATCACCACACACCATAGTAAATGTTCAACAGACTCTAGCTATGGCTCGTAAATTAGCAATGGCAGAGTTGTACTGTATAAGAAAACTGCTAAGTAGACATTTGCATTTGGCTCTGAAATTTGGTTGATTTATCTGCCTGTTGCTGTACCAATACCACTCCATTTTTATCACTATTGGTCTGTAATACAGCTTGAGGTTAGGGGTGGTGGTTACCCCAGAAGTTATTTTATGGTTGAGAATAGTTTTTGCTATCCTGGGTTATTTGTTATTCCAAATGAATTTGCAAACTGCTCTTTCTAGCTGTAAAGAATTGAGTTGGAATTTTGATGGGGATTGCACTGAATCTGTAGATTGCTTTTGGCAAGGTGGCCATTTTTACACTATTAATCCTGCCAATAGGCATGGGAGATGTTTCCATCTGCTGAGATCTTCGATTTCTTTCTTCAGAGACTTGAAGATCTTTCACTTGCTTGGTTAGAGTCACACTGCGTTATTTTATGTTATTTGTGACTATTGTGAAGGGTGTCATTCCTCTAATTTCTTTCTCAGCCTGTTTATCCTTTGAGTAGAGAAAGGCTACTGGTTTGTTTGAGTTAATTTCATATCCTGCCACATCTCAGGAGTTGTCTAACAGCTGTGGGAGGCCTCTGGTGGAATATTTGGGGTCACTTAAGTGTACTATCTTATCATCTGCAAATAGTGATATTTTAACTTCTTCCCTTCTGATTTGTATCCTTTTGACTTCCTTTTGTTGTCCAATTGCTCTGGTTAGGATTTCAAGTACTATATAGACTAAGTAGCCTTGTCTAGTCCCTGATTTTAGTGGAATTGCTTCAAGTTTCTCAAAGAAGAACTTCCAACCAAATTCCTTTATGAATATCAATGCAAAAATACTCGAACAAATTCTTGCAAACCAAACCTAAAAACACATTGAAATGATCATCCATCATAATCAAGTAGGCTTCATTCCAGGCATGCAGGGATGGTTCAATATATGGAAATCCATCAATGAAATCCACTATATAAACAAACTCAAAGAAAAACACCGCATGATCATCCCATTAGATGCTGAGAAAGCATTTGACAAAATTCAACACTTTTATGATAAAAATCTTGGAAAGATCAGAAATTCAAGACTCATACCTAAACCTAATAAAAGCAATTTCTCAAGGGTATGATTGAGCAAGATACACTCAATCTCTTCCTCTGGCCTCTGTGTATGCTCAGATACCTGTGCACTGTACACATATGTTTACATACTACACACACACACACACACACACACACACACGCACGCATACACATGCACACTCATATACATGTGCATACAAATAAATAAAAAAGGAGAAAAGAAATAAAACAGTAGAATTGATTTTCATTCTTCTTAGTATAATCTAAGTAAAGCTGTTAACTCAGGCATATTTACTTTCTGACTGTTACAATCTATTTCTAGACACTATCTTCATGTATATATTCAAAACTGTTTTTTGTATTTTCAAATATTTAGTCATTTCAGTGGTATTTTTCAAAATAGTTCATGAAATAATAATAATATTTTCTTTTTAATTTCTTAAATAATTTTCTGTACAACCATTTATATGAAAAAAAATCTCACATCAAAGATAGTAAGGCACTAAAAATCCCTTTCTCTTGAAAAAACATCTGAGGGAATCAAATTTAGTGACTGGAGTTTTTCTATACATAAAAACTGAGTTATCTTTCTTCTACAACATATATAAGATACAGCTCATGTGAACCCACAGTGCTCATATAGTTTGCTATATTACAAAATTATGCTAAAACATCAGGAGTATTGTTACTAAAAGTAAACACTGAATAATTTTTAAATTTCTTTTTTTAATCACTTTCAGAAATGTAGTTTGCTGATAAGTAAGGTCATCCAGGTGGTACCCATTTGGTATAGCCAGAAAAGCCATCTATGGAACATTTGTCTGGAATTCACAACACGAAAAATATCTAGTCTGCTAAATATGACAGTTTTAACACATGCGTTTATTTCTGTGCTATGCAAATATAGCAGTAAAATTATAAATAACTATGAAACCCACAAGGACAAATGAGAGTATAGAAGATAGTCAAGAATCTGCTGGTTGAATGTAAAGACTTTACATTGGGGCTTTGATATATAGAAATATGGAAATAGGCTGACTCTCTGGGAAGACTGCTGAGGAACTGTGGTTGAAGACTTGCTTCATCCTGTACAAGGAAACATTTTTTAGGAAGAAGATATACTTTCTGTAGAAAAGAAGTTGTCAAAACTTGAGCCATGGCATACAGTAAGACAAACCGTTGTGACAGATGTCTGTGTGCCAAGTATGGAACAGCTTCATTTCCAATAAGGGTAGCATTGGGTCAGCCTTAGTCAAAGACAACTCCCACAAGGCAAACCTTGTTAGAGATAGGCAGATATACTGTGTAAAAACCTTCAGAAAGTAACAACTCTACATGTAGACACACCGATATGGCAATGGCAAACCAAAGAAGAACGGGATTTAATCAGGAAAAAGACTGCACCAGAGGCATTGCTCACCAAACTCAAACACCTATATTCTACAAAGATTTAGTGGCCATGACTTTTGAAATACATCACTGTGCTAGATAAATTTATGTCAACTTGACACAAGCTAAAGTCATCTGAGAGAAGAAACCCTCAATTAAGAAAATACTTCTAGGCTTACCAGAAGTCCCACACCCGCGGATCCCGGCCTGCAGCAGCTCTCTGCCCCCAGACCCTGTGAGAGAGAGACCCAACCGCCTGGTCAGGTGGGCACTCCTGAGGCTGCAGAGCAGAAGAGACCACCAACACTGCTCACCCCTGCCCACATCCCTGACCCAAGAGGAAACTGTATAAGGCCTCTGGGCTCCCGTGGGGGAGGGCCCAGGAGCAGCACGACCCCTGCCTGAGAAACCGCCGGAACCTGAGGGAAACAGACCAGATAAACAGTTCTCTGCACCCAAATCCCGTGGGAGGGAGCTAAACCTTCAGAGAAGCAGACAAGCCTGGGAAACCAGAAGTGACTGCTCCCTGCACACACATCTCGGACGCCAGAGGAAAAAGCCAAAGACCATCTGGAACCCTGGTGCACTGAAGCTCCCGGAAACGGCGGCACAGGTCTTCCTGGTTGCTGCCGCTGCAGAGAGCCCGTGGGCAGCACCCCACAAGCGAACTTGAGCCTCGGGACCACAGGTAAGACCAACTTTTCTGCTGCAAGAAAGCTGCCTGGTGAACTCAAGACACAGGCCCACAGGAACAGCTGAAGACCTGTAGAGAGGAAAAACTACACGCCCGAAAGCAGAACACTCTGTCCCCATAACTGACTGAAAGAGAGGAAAACAGGTCTACAGCACTCCTGACACACAGGCTTATAGGACAGTCTAGCCACTGTCAGAAATAGCAGAACAAAGTAACACTAGAGATAATCTGATGGTGAGAGGCAAGCGCAGGAACCCAAGCAACAGAAACCAAGACTACATGGCACCATCGGAGCCCAATTCTCCCATCAAAACAAACATGGAATATCCAAACACACCAGAAAAGCAAGATCTAGTTTCAAAATCATTTTTGATCATGATGCTGGAGGACTTCAAGAAAGACGTGAAGAACTCACTTAGAGAACAAGTAGAAGCCTACAGAGAGGAATCGCAAAAATGCCTGAAAGAATCGCAAAAATCCCTGAAAGAATTCCAGGAAAACATAAATAAACAAGTAGAAGCCCATAGATAGGAGACACAAAAATCCCTGAAAGAATTCCAGGAAAACATAAATAAAGAAGTAGAAGCCCATAGAGAGGAGACAGAAAAATCCCTGAAAGAATTCCAGGAAAACACAATCAAACAGTTGAAGGAATTAAAAATGGAAATAGAAGCAATCAAGAAAGAACAAATGGAAACAACCCTGGATATAGAAAACCAAAAGAAGAGACAAGGAGCTGTAGATACAAGCTTCACCAACAGAATACAAGAGATGGAAGAGAGAATCTCAGGAGCAGAAGATTCCATAGAAATCATTGACTCAACTGTCAAAGATAATGTAAAGCAGAAAAAGCTACTGGTCCAAAACATACAGGAAATCCAGGACTCAATGAGAAGATCAAACCTAAGGATAATAGATATAGAAGAGAGTGAAGACTCCCAGCTCAAAGGACCAGTAAATATCTTCAACAAAATCATAGAAGAGAACTTCCCTAACCTAAAAAAAGAGATACCCATAGACATACAAGAAGCCTACAGAACTCCAAATAGATTGGACCAGAAAAGAAACACCTCCCTTCACATAATTGTCAAAACACCAAACGCACAAAATAAAGAAAGAATATTAAAAGCAGTAAGGGAAAAAGGTCAAGTAACATATAAAGGGAATATCAGAATCACACGAGACTTCTCGCCAGAAACTATGAAGGCCAGAAGATCCTGGACTGATGTCATACAGACCCTAAGAGAACACAAAAGCCAGCCCAGTTTACTGTATCCAGCAAAACTCTCAATTAACATTGATGGAGAAACCAAGTATTCCATGACAAAACCAAATTTACACAATATCTTTCTACAAATCCAGCACTACAAAGGATAATAAATGGTAAAGCCCAACATAAGGAGGCAAGCTATACCCTAGAAGAAGCAGGAAACTAATCGTCTTGGCAACAAAACAAAGAGAATGAAAGCACACAAACATAACCTCACATCCAAATATGAATATAACGGGAAGCAATAATCACTATTCCTTAATATCTCTCAATATCAATGGCTTCAACTCCCCAATAAAAAGACATAGATTAACAAACTGGATACGCAACGAGGACCCTGCATTCTGCTGCCTACAGGAAACACACCTCAGAGACAAAGACAGACACTACCTCAGAGTAAAAGGCTGGAAAACAACTTTCCAAGCAAATGGTCAGAAGAAGCAAGCTGGAGTAGCCATTCTAATATCAAATAAAATCAATTTCCAACTAAAACTCATCAAAAAAGATAAGGAAGGACACTTCATATTCATCAAAGGAAAAATCCACCAAGATGAACTCTCAATCCTAAATATCTATGCCCCAAATACAAGGGCACCTACATACGTAAAAGAAACCTTACTAAAGCTCAAAACACACATTGCACCTCACACAATAATAGTGGGAGATTTCAACACCCCACTCTCATCAATGGACAGATCATGGAAACAGAAATTAAACAGTGATGTCGACAGACTAAGAGAAGTCATGAGCCAAATGGACTTAACGGATATTTATAGAATATTCTATCCTAAAGCAAAAGGATATACCTTCTTCTCAGCTCCTCATGGTACTTTCTCAAAAATTGACCATATAATTGGTCAAAAAACGGGCCTCAACAGGTACAGAAAGATAGAAATGATCCCATGCGTGCTATCGGACCACCACGGCCTAAAACTGGTCTTCAATAACAATAAGGGAAGAATGCCCACATATACGTGGAAATTGAACAATGCTCTACTCAATGATAACCTGGTCAAGGAAGAAATAAAGAAAGAAATTAAAAACTTTTTAGAATTTAATGAAAATGAAGATACAACATACCCAAACTTATGGTACACAATGAAAGCTGTTCTAAGAGGAAAACTCATAGCGCTGAGTGCCTGCAGAAAGAAACAGGAAAGAGCATATGTCAGCAGCTTGACAGCACACCTAAAAGCTCTAGAACAAAAAGAAGCAAATACACCCAGGAGGAGTAGAAGGCAGGAAATAATCAAACTCAGAGCTGAAATCAACCAAGTAGAAACAAAAAGGACCATAGAAAGAATCAACAGAACCAAAAGTTGGTTCTTTGAGAAAATCAACAAGATAGATAAACCCTTAGCCAGACTAACGAGAGGACACAGAGAGTGCGTCCAAATTAACAAAATCAGAAATGAAAAGGGAGACATAACTACAGATTCAGAGGAAATTCAAAAAATCATCAGATCTTACTATAAAAACCTATATTCAACAAAACATGAAAATCTTCAGGAAATGGACAATTTCCTAGACAGATACCAGGTATCGAAGTTAAATCAGGAACAGATAAACCAGTTAAACAACCCCATAACTCCTAAGGAAATAGAAGCAGTCATTAAAGGTCTCCCAACCAAAAAGAGCCCAGGTCCAGACGGGTTTAGTGCAGAATTCTATCAAACCTTCATAGAAGACCTCATACCAATATTATCCAAACTATTCCACAAAATTGAAACAGATGGAGCACTACCGAATTCCTTCTACGAAGCCACAATTACTCTTATACCTAAACCACACAAAGACACAACAAAGAAAGAGAACTTCAGACCAATTTCCCTTCTGAATATCGACGCAAAAATACTCAATAAAATTCTGGCAAACCGAATTCAAGAGCACATCAAAACAATCATCCACCATGATCAAGTAGGCTTCATCCCAGGCATGCAGGGATGGGTTAATATACGGAAAACCATCAACGTGATCCATTATATAAACAAACTGAAAGAACAGAACCACATGATTATTTCATTAGATGCTGAGAAAGCATTTGACAAAATTCAACACCCCTTCATGATACAAGTCCTGGAAAGAATAGGAATTCAAGGCCCACACCTAAACATAGTAAAAGCCATATACAGCAAACCAGTTGCTAACATTAAACTAAATGGAGAGAAACTTGAAGCAATCCCACTAAAATCAGGGACTAGACAAGGCTGCCCACTCTCTCCCTACTTATTCAATATAGTTCTTGAAGTTCTAGCCAGAGCAATCAGACAACAAAAGGAGATCAAGGGGATACAGATCGGAAAAGAAGAGGTCAAAATATCACTATTTGCAGATGACATGATAGTATATTTAAGTGATCCCAAAAGTTCCACCAGAGAACTACTAAAGCTGATAAACAACTTCAGCAAAGTGGCTGGGTATAAAATTAACTCAAATAAATCAGTTGCCTTCCTCTATACAAAAGAGAAACAAGCCGAGAGAGAAATTAGGGAAACGACACCCTTCATAACAGACCCAAATAATATAAAGTACCTCGGTGTGACTTTAACCAAGCAAGTAAAAGATCTGTACAATAAGAACTTCAAGACACTGAGGAAAGAAATTGAAGAAGACCTCAGAAGATGGAAAGATCTCCCATGCTCATGGATTGGCAGGATTAATATAGTAAAAATGGCCATTTTACCAAAAGCAATCTACAGATTCAATGCAATCCCCATCAAAATACCAATCCATTTCTTCAAAGAGTTAGACAGAACAATTTGCAAATTCATCTGGAATAACAAAAAACCCAGGATAGCTAAAGCTATCCTCAACAATAAAAGGACTTCAGGGGGAATCACTGTCCCTGAACTCAAGCAGTATTACAGAGCAATAGTGATAAAAACTGCATGGTATTGGTACAGAGACAGACAGATAGACCAATGGAATAGAATTGAAGACCCAGAAATGAACCCACACACCTATGGTCACTTGATTTTTGACAAAGGAGCCAAAACCATCCAATGGAAAAAAGATAGCATTTTCAGCAAATGGTGCTGGTTTCAACTGGAGGGCAACATGTAGAAGAATGCAGATCGATCCATGCTTATCACCCTGTACAAAGCTTAAGTCCAAGTGGATCAAGGACCTCCACATCAAACCAGACACACTCAAACTAATAGAAGAAAAACTAGGGAAGCATCTGGAACACATGGGCACTGGAAAAAATTTCCTGAACAAAACACCAATGGCTTATGCTCTAAGATCAAGAATCGACAAATGGGATCTCATAAAACTGCAAAGCTTCTGTAAGGCAAAGGACACTGTGGTTAGGACAAAACGGCAACCAACAGATTGGGAAAAGATCTTTACCAATCCTACAACAGATAGAGGCCTTATATCCAAAATATACAAAGAACTCAAGAAGTTAGACCGCAGGGAAACAAATAACCCTATTAAAAAATGGGGTTCAGAGCTAAACAAAGAATTCACAGCTGAGGAATGCCGAATGGCTGAGAAACACCTAAAGAAATGTTCAACATCTTTAGTCATAAGGGAAATGCAAATCAAAACAACCCTGAGATTTCACCTCACACCAGTGAGAATGGCTAAGATCAAAAACTCAGGTGACAGCAGATGCTGGCGAGTATGTGGAGAAAGAGGAACACTCCTCCATTGTTGGTGGGATTGCAGACTGGTAAAACCATTCTGGAAATCAGTCTGGAGGATCCTCAGAAAATTGGACATTGAACTGCCTGAGGATCCAGCTATACCTCTCTTGGGCATATACCCAAAAGAGGCCTCAACATATAAAAGAGACACGTGCTCCACTATGTTCATCGCAGCCTTATTTATAATAGCCAAAAAATGGAAAGAACCCAGATGCCCTTCAACAGAGGAATGGATACAGAAAATGTGGTACATCTACACAATGGAATATTACTCAGCTATCAAAAACAACGACTTTATGAAATTCTTAGGCAAATGGTTGGAATTGGAAAATATCATCCTGAGTGAGCTAACCCAATCACAGAAAGACATACATGGTATGCACTCATTGATAAGTGGCTATTAGCCCAAATGCTTGAATTACCCTAGATCCCTAGAACAAACGAAACTCAAGACGGATGATCAAAATGTGAATGCTTCACTCCTTCTTTAAATGAGGAAAAAGAATACCCTTGGCAGGGAAGGGAGAGGCAAAGATTAAAACAGAGACTGAAGGAACACCCATTCAGAGCCTGCCCCACATGTGGCCCATACATATACAGCCACCCAATTAGACAAGATGGATGAAGCAAAGAAGTGCAGACCGACAGGAGCCGGATGTAGATCGCTCCTGAGAGACACAGCCAGAATACAGCAAATACAGAGGCGAATGCCAGCAGCAAACCACTGAACTGAGAATAGGTCCCCCGTTGAAGGAATCAGAGAAAGAACTGGAAGAGCTTGAAGGGGCTCGAGACCCCAAAAGTACAACAATGCCAAGCAACCAGAGCTTCCAGGGACTAAGCCACTACCTAAAGACTATACATGGACTGACCCTGGACTCTGACCCCATAGGTAGCAATGAATATCCTAGTAAGAGCACCAGTGGAAGGGGAAGCCCTGGGTCCTGCTAAGACTGAACCCCCAGTGAACTAGACTATGGGGGGAGGGCGGCAATGGGGGGAGGGTTGGGAGGGGAACACCCATAAGGAAGGGGATGGGGGAGGGGGATGTTTGCCCGGAAACCGGGAAAGGGAATAACACTTGAAATGTATATAAGAAATACTCAAGTTAATTAAAAAAAAAAAAAAGAAAAAGAAAATACTTCTAGAGACATGCCTGGGAAGCCAGAGGAGACTACTCTCTGCCCACATTTCTGACTCTAGAGGAAATCACCTAGTGCCATCTGGGCCCCCTGTGTACTGGGACCCAAGAGAAGGCAGGAGAGGCCCTTCTGCTTACTGCCCTCACGTAGAGCTGAAATCCAGCCCCAAGGAACGACTTCAGGCCCGAGACCAGAGGTAAGACCAACTTTTCTGTTCCAGGAGACCTGCCTGGTGGACTCAGGACACATGCCCAGAGGAACAGCTGAAGACCAGTAGACAGGAACGGCTACACGCCTGAAAACAGAACACTCTGTTCCCATACCTGGCTAAAAGAAAACAGAAAAACAGGTCTATAGCACTCCTGACACACAGACAGTCTAGCCATTGTCAATAATAGCAGAACAAATAACACCACAGAAAACCTGATGGCAAGAGGCAATCTCAGGAACCCAAGCAACAGAAACCAAGACTACATCAGAGCACAATTCTCCCACCAAGGCAAACACTGAATATCCAAACACACCAGAAAAGCAAGATGTAGATTTTAAATCACATTTGATCATGATGATGGAGGACTTCAAGAAACACATAAAGAGCTCCCTCAGAGAAATGGAGGAAAACACAAATAAACAAGTACAAGCCTATAGAGAGGAAACACAAAAATCCCTGAAAGAATTACAGGAAAATACAATCAAACAGGTAAAGGAATTAAAAATGGAAATAGAAGCAATAAAGAAAGCACAAAAAGAAAGACAACCCTGGATATAGAAAACCAAAGAAAGAGACAAGGAGCCGCAGATACAAGCATCGACAACAGAGTACAAGAGATAGAAGAGAGAATCTCAGGAGCAAAAGATTTCATAGAAATCATCAGCACAACTGTTAAAGATAATGGAAAATGGAAAAAAACTACTGGACGAAAGCATACAGGAAATCTAGGACACAATGAGAAGATCACACCTAAGGACAATAGGTATAGAAGAGAGTGAAGACTCCCAGCTCAAAGGACCAGTAAATATCTTCAACAAAACCATAGAAGGAAACTTCCCTAACCTAAAGAAAGAGATGTCTATAAACATACAAGAAACCTACAGAACTCCAAATAGATTGGACCAGAAAAGAAACACCTCCCGTCACATAATAGTTAAAACGCCAAATGCACAAAACAAAGAAAGAATATTAAAAGCAGTAAGGGAAAAAGGTCTATAAAGGTAGACCTATCAGAATTACACCAAACTTCTCACCAGAGACTATGAAAGCCAAAAGATCCTGGACAGATGTCATACAGACCCTAAGAGAACACAAATGCCAGCCCACATTACTATATCCAGCAAAACTCTCAATTAACATAGATGGAGAAACCAAGATATTCCATGACAAAACCAAATTTACACAATACGTTTCTACAAATCCAACCCTAAAAAGGATAATAAATGGTAAAGCCCAACACAAGGAGGCAAGCTACACCCTAGAAGAAGCAAGAAACTAATCATTTTGCAACAAAACAAAGAGAAGACAAGCACACAAACATAATCTCACATCCAAATACAAATATAAAAGGAAAAAACAATCACTATTCCTTAATATCTCTCAGCATCAATAGACTCAACCCAATAAAAAGACACAAATTAAGAAACTGGATACAAAAATGAGGACCCAGCATTTTGTGGCCCACAGGGAACACACCTTAGAGACAAAGACAGACACTACCTCAGAGTAAAAGGCTGGAAGACAACTTTCCAAGCAAATGGTCTGAAGAAGCAAGCTGGAGTAGCCATTTTAATATCAAATAAAATGGATTTTCAACCAAAAGCCATCAAAAAAGATAAGGAAGGACACTTCATATTCATCAAAGGAAAAATCCACCAAGATGAACTCTCAATCCTAAATATCTATGCTCTGAATACAAGGGCACCTACATACATGAAAGAAACCTTACTAAAGCTCAAAGCACACATTGCATCTCACACAATAATAGTAGGAGATTTCAACACACGACTCTCATCAATGGACAGATCATGGAAACAGAAATTAAACAGAGACGTAGACATACTAAGAGAAGTCATGAACCAAATGGACTTAACATATTTATTGAAAATTCCATCCTAAAAAAAAGGATATACCTTCTTCTCACCACCTCATGGTACTTTCTCCAAAATTGACCATATAATCATACACAAATAAGGCCTCAACAGATACAGAGAGATAGAAATAATCTCATGCATCCTATCAGATCATCAGAGGCTAAAGCTGGTCTTCAATAACAATAAGGAAAGAACGCTCACATATATATAGATGTTGAACAATGCTCTACTAAATGATAACCTTGTTAAGACTTCTTAGAATTTAATGAAAATGAAGGTACAACGTACCCAAACTTATGGGACACAAGGAAAGGTATGCTAAGAGGAAACTCGTAGCTCTGAGTGCCTGCAGAAAGATACAGGAGAGAGCATATATCAGCAGCTTGACAGCACACTTAAAAGCTCTAGAACAAAAAGAAACAAATACACCCAGGAGGAGTAGAAGGTAAGAAATAATCAAACTCAGAGCTGAAATCAACCAAGTAGAAACAAAAAGGACCATAGAAAGAATCAATAGAACCAAAAGTTGGTTCTCTGAGAAAATCAACAAGATAGATAAACCCTTAGCCAGACTAACGAGAGGACACAGAGAGTGTGTCCAAATTAACAAAATCAGAAATGAAAAGAGAGACATAACTACAGATTCAGAGGAAATTCAAAAAATCATCAGATCCTACTACAAAAGCCTATATTCAACAAAACTTGAAAATCTGGAGGAAATGGACAATTTACAAGACAGATACCAGGTACCAAAGTTAAATCAGGAAGAGATAAATGATTTAAACAACCCCATAACTCCTAACAAAATAGAAGCAGTCATTAAAAGTCTCCCAACAAAAAAGAGCCCAGGTCCAGACATGTTCAGTACAGAATTCTATCAGACCTTCATAGAAGACCTCATACCAATACTATCCAAACTATTCCACAAAATTGAAACAGATGGAGCACTACCGAATTCCTTCTATGAAGCCACAATTACTCTTATACCTAAACCCCACAAAGACCCACCAAGAAAGAGAACTTCAGACCAATTTCCCTTATAAATATCGATGTAAAAATATGCAATAAAATATTTGCAAACTGAATCCAAGAGCACATCAAAACAATCATCCATTATGATCAAGTAGGCTTCATCCCAGATATACAGGGATGGTTTAAGATACAGAAAACCATCAACGTAATCCACTATATAAACAAACTGAAAGAACAAAACCACATGATCATTTCATTAGATGCTGAGAAAGCATTTGACAATATTCAATACCCCTTCATGATAAAAGTCCTGGAAAGAACAGGAATTCAAGGCTCATACCTAAACATAGTAAAAGAAATGTACAGCAAACCAGTAGCTAATATTAAAGTAAATGGAGAGAAACTTGAAGCAATCCCTCTAAAATCAGGGACTAGACAAGGCTGCCCACTCTCTCCCTACTTATTCAATATAATTCTCTAAGGCATAGCCAGAGCAATTAGACAACAAAAGGAGATCAAATGGATACACATTGGAAAGGAAGAAGTCAAAATATCATTATTTGGAGATAATGTGATAGTATATTTAAGTGATCCCAAAAGTTCCACCAGATAAACACCTTCAGTAATGTGGCTGTGTATAAAATGAACTCAAGTAAGTCAGTAGCCTTCCTCTACACAAAAGAGAAACAAGCCGAGAAAGAAATTAGGGAAAGGACACCCTTCATGATAGTCCTAAATAAAATGAAATACCTTGGTGTGACTTTAACCAAGCAAATGAAAGATCTGTATGATAAGAACTTCAAGCCTCTGAAGAAAGAAATTGAAGAAGATCTCAAAAGATGGAAAGATCTCCCATGTTCATTGATTGGCAGGATTAATATAGTAAAAAATGGCCATTTTACCAAAAGCGATCTACAGATTCAATGCGATCCCCGTCAAAATTCCAATCCAAATCTTCAGAGAGTTAGACAAAAAAAAATTGGCAAATTCACCTGGAATAACAAAACACCCAGGAGAGCTAAAACTATCCTCAACAAAAAAAGGACATCCGGGGGAATCACTATCCCTGAACTCAAGTAGTATTACAGAGCAATAGTGGTAAAAACTGCATGGTATTGGTACAGAGACAGACAGATAGATCAGAGGAATAGAATTGAAGACCCAGAAATGAACCCACACACCTATGGTCACTTGATTTTTGACAAAGGAGCCAAAACCATCCAATGGAAAAAAGATAACATTTTCAGCAAATGGTGCTGGTTCAACTGGAAGTCAGCATGTAGAAGAATGCAGATAGATCCATGCTTTATCACCCTGTACAAAGCTTAAGTTCAAGTGGATCAAGGACCTCAACATCAAACCAGATACACTCAAACTAATAGAAGAAAAGGTAGAGAAGAAACTCGAACACATGGGCACTGGAGAAAATTTTCTGAACAAAACACCAATGGCTTATGCTGTAAGATTAAGAATCAACAAATGAGATCTCATAAAACTGCAAAGCTTCTGTAAGGAAAAGGACACTGTTGTTAGGACAAAATGTCAACCAACAGATTGGGAAATGATCTTTACCAATCCTACAACTGACAGAGAGATTATATCCAAAATATACAAAGAACTCACAAAGTTAGACCGCAGGGAGACAAATAAGCCTATCAAAAATGGGGTTCAGAGCTAAACAAAGAATTCACAGCTGAGGAATTCTGAATGGCTGAGAAGCACCTAAAGAAATGTTCAACAACTTTAGTCATAAGGGAAATGCAAATCAAAACAACCCTGAGATTCCACCTCACACCACTCAGAATGGCTAAGATCAAAAACTCTGGCGACAGCAGATGCTGGCGAGGATGTGGAGAAAGAGGAACACTCCTCCATTTTTGGTGGGATTGCAGACTGGTACAACCATTCTGGAAATCAGTCTGGAGGTTCCTCAGAAAATTGGACATTGCACTACCTGAGGACCCAGCTATATATCTCTGGCATATACTCAAAAGATGCTCCAACGAATAACAGAGGTACATGCTCCACTATGTTCATAGCAGCCTTATTTATAATAGCCAGAAGCTGGAAAGAATCCAGATGCCCTTCAACAGAGGAATGGATACAGAAAATGTGGTACATCTACACAATGGAATACTACTCTGCTCTCAAAAACAATGACTATGAAATTCACAGGCAAATGGATGGAACTGGAAAATATCCTGAGTGAGGTAGCCCAATCACAGAAAAACACATATGGTATGCACTCAATGATAAGTGGATATTAGCCCAAATGCTCGAATTACCCTAGATGCACAGAACATATGAAACTCAAGAAGGATGACCAAAATGTGAATGCTTCACTCCTTCTTTAAAAGGGGAACAAGAATACCCTTGGCAGGGAATAGGGAGGCAAAGTTTAGAACAGAGGCTGAAGGAACGCCCATTCAGAGCCTGCCCCACATGTGGCCCATACATATACACCCACCAAACTAGATAAGATGGATGAAGCAAAGAAGTGCAGGCTGACAGAAACGAGATGTAGCTCTCTCCTGAGAGACACAGCCAGAATACAGCAAATACATAGGCGAATGCCAGCAGCAAACCACTGAACTGAGAACAGGACCTCCATCGAAGGAATCAGAGAAAGGATTGAAAGAGCTTAAAGGGGCTTGAGACTCCATATAAACAACAATGCCAACCAACCAGAGCTTCCAGGGACTAAGCCACTACCTAAAGACTATACATGGACTGACCCTGGGCTCCAACTCTATAGGTAACAATGAATAGCCTAGTAAGGGCACCAGTAGAAGTGGAAGCCCTTGGTCCTGAGAAGACTGAACCCCAGTGGACGGGATTGTTGGGGGGAGGGCGGTAATGGGGGGAGGATGGGGAAAGGAACTTCCATATAGAAAGGGGGGGCTAGGGGGATGTTGGCCTGGAAACCGGGAAAAATAATGACAAATGAAATGTAAATAAGAAATACCCAATTTAATGAAGATGAAGAAAAAAAAAAAAAAGAAAATGCTTCTATGTGAGTGGAGTAGTAGGAAAGCCTGCGAGGCATTTTCTTAATTAGTGATTGATGTGGAAGGGCCCAACCCATTGTGGGTGGAGCCATCCCGGGACTAGTAGTCCTTGGTTCTATAAGAAAACTGGCAGAGCAAGGTAGTAAGTAGTACCCCTCTATGACCTATCCATCAGATCCTTCTCCAGGTTTCTGCCCCATGTGAGTCTCTGTCCTGACTTCCTTCAATGATAGAGAGTTCTGTAGAAGTGTAAACAAAATAAACCCTTCATTCCCTGACTTATACTTTGGTCATGGTGTTTCATTGCAGCAATAGACACCCTAATTAAGACAACCATTTAGATTGCTCCTAAAAAGAAAAAAGAAAAAGAACGAACACACACACACACACACACAATCGATCAATCAATCAAATTGAATTAAATTAGCAGAGAGAAGCCTTTACAAAGTGGTGGTGGTGCCTGACTTTAATCCCAGCATTCAGGAGGCAGAAACAAACAGATCTCTGAGTTCAAATCTTTTGAGTTCAAGGCCAGTCTGGTTTACAGAGCCTTTTCCAGGACAGCCAATGCTATATAGTGAGACCATGTCTTGAAAACCAGAGAGAGGTAAATGGAGAGGGAGACAAGGGCTGGGAGAGAGGGAGAGGAGAGACTAGAGACTTCAGGTTCTACAGCTGAACCCCACTACCTACCTGCTCTCTGATTCCTGTGCTGCTGGGTTATCAGCTTCCACAGCAATGATTTTTTTTGTCTATTATTCATTATTGTGTAATATCAACCTTTTTCTAGGTAGTACATATTTATAGCACTAATCAAAAGGTTCTAACCATTCAAGGGTGAATTTTATACTTCACTTTCCGACTCATTCATAATTTAAAAAAAATTCAAGGGACAGAAATGTTAAAGATTAGCAATTACATAAAAATTCACAGTGGAGTAAAAATTTACTGCATGGCTACTTACATTCATTTTACCTTTAAACATATACTGTGGGCAATGGAATTTCAATAAAAATATTTTATATATCAGCAGTAATTTCCCCTAGGAATAGGGTTACAAAAGTTCTGTGGGAAAATAAAAAACACGTTAGTTACAAAAGCTAATAAAATTTTCTAGCATTGAGTTATGATCATTTCTGCAAATTAAAAGGCAATGGCAATGTTTGTTTTAATTACTTAATGATTGATGGTAATTGCTTTAAGCCACTTCTTTCTAAGCATCATTAAATCAACTTTGTTTCCTCACCTTGTATCGTGCTAGGTATTTCTCCATAGTGAAAAGTCACTATCTTGCCCCATTTTAACTCACAACATTTGGAATGATTGTGTGTGTGTTTGTGTGTGTGTGTGTGTGTGTGTGTGTGTGTGTGTGTTTGCTGATGATAGTTGTTATAATTTTGAGACTTGATATCACTATATGTTGCTGGTTGAACTGAAATGTCTTGTGCATCCTCCTGACTCTGTCTTTTGAAATCTAGAATGACTGTACTCATACCTCCATGTCTATAGATTCCTATCCCATGACTCAATCAACCATGAAATATTCAATGAATATCCATAAACAATGGGTCAGAACAAGTAGATGCCTTTCTTTCTTTCCTTCCTTCCTTCCTTCTTTCTTTCTTTCCTTCCTTCCTTCTTTCTTTCTTTCCTTCCTTCCTTCTTTCTTTCTTTCTTTCTTTATGTGGTAGCATTGTACTTTTAATGTAAAACAAAATTGAGAATATGTTCTGTCACCCCTTTGAAGTTTGAAGTATAGTTTTACAAAAGAAACAAAAATACGGTAAATATGAAATATGAGGCTGGGGGCTGGGAAGATAGCTCAGTGGTTAAGAGCACTGACTGTTCGGCCAGAGGACTCAGGTTCAATTTCCAGTACTCATAAGTATCTGCAACTCCAGTTCCAGGAAATGCAATACACTCACATAGACACACTTGCAGGAAATGTAATACACTCACACAGACACACTTGCAGGCAAAACAGTAGATGCCTTTCTTACAATCATTCCTTAAAATAAAACAAAATAAGCATTTATGTAGATTTCATATTGAGTCGTGTCTAATACATAAGGCAGAACGGGTTTAAAGGTATCCAAAGGATGTGTATGAGTTGTATACAGACACTATGAAAAGAGCTTTATGGAAAGAGCTGGAGAATCTACATATTTTGGTATCTATAAGTGGTCCTGGAATTAATTTCATACACAAACTGAGGAATGACAGAATATTAACTTCTAAACCAAATATTTTATTTCAAAATAAATTTTCTGAATTATAAAATGAAGGCCCACAAGCATGTAAAATATTACATATAGAATTCCCAGCTTTATTGGATAAGAACCCATGTATATATGAGACAGCCTTTAAGTAAAATTCAAGTAGAAATTCAGCACTTTTACTCAACCATATTTAGTATCTAGACTCTTATTCATTCTCCTTTAAACTTTTGGACTAGCAAGGGTCTTCCTCCTCTTCCTTTGCAAAATAATATTTTTATTAATTCTTTGGGAATTTTACATCATATACCCATCACATTTCCTAGTCATTCAATGTCCAGTCCCGATCCCCTCCTTTCTGACGTCCACCCAACAATTTAAAAAATTTTTAAACAAAGTAGAAAAGTCCTATATGTTTTGTCCATACATTCACTGGAGGATGTTCAAACCTTCAGGGGCTAGCCTCCTAAATAAAATTGAGTCCTTCTTTCTTTAAGTGCACCTCTGCCAGATGCTGTCAATTGTGAAGAGCTACACTTCTGCATCTCTATTGCCAGTGGCCTATCAGGCATAAAAGGGTCCCAAAGAAGGGCAGTAATGGGGTATGGAGTCAGTGACAAAGCCAAAGCTCATTTATCTTTGCCAATTCTTTTGTCTAAAACTCATTGGCATTCTAAGGCCAAAAGCCATTGGCTTCTGGTAATAAACTCTTTCCATTAGCAGCAGGTGAATTAAGAAGAAAAAATATTTAGTTGGTAGGGATCTCCCTTCTCTCTGGCTAAAGGACCTCTTTGCTGGCCAGCCAGGTGAGAGGTTTGTACTCATTAACTCTTACTGAACCAGAGAGAAGAAAAGAAAAGAAACTCATTTACACAGACATCACGCACAGAAACATACATTCTGGCCGGTCCGGACCAGTCTCAAACAACTCCACAAGAATTTATACATAGTTACATAATACACATATACCTACATACAAATGTATAGAAAATCAGGCATATATGTACACACATTTAGGGTATGGGGCTGAGGCCCAAATACCACACATATACATTTGGATTGATGGATAGATGGATGGATGGGTGGATGGATGGATAGATAGATGGATGGAGCACAGTTCCTCCAAGCCACCACTTTATTTCTTTTCTCTGATATTTTTATAGGCAAAGATTATTAGAATAATACCTCAAGAGGAACTACAGAAGGATGTTGATATTAAGTTCAAAGTAGTGCTGCATTCTGTAAGCTCATTATAAGTTCAAAGCAGTATTTACACATGGCCTCACTTTATCATAGTGCATGACTGTGGCTTCACCCTTGGATCTGACCTAGAGTGAATCTTTTTCCTTGATTACAAAATCATCCCAAGCCTGTTTCTTTTTTTAGTATAATTGTGACAGCTCCTTGATTCCATATTATGCAGTCTTTACTTACTATTCTATGAGGAATGGGCACATCACATTCTTGATTCTAACTTCATTATATCTTTCTGGCAAAACAAAGCCATCTCTTAAAACTTCCTTCCTAAGATTATTTGAATCAAATAGAGAATTCAATAAAATCATTATCAGGAATTATGAAATCATCAATTTGTCTACATAGAATTGCCATGCAGTAATTTGTCTATATAGCAATGCCATTCATTAATCTACAGAAAATCAGTCCAATAGGGTGGGCTAATGACTGAACCATTAGACTATGACAGGAAAGACATGACAATAACAAGAAGTAGTCCTGCACTGAGATCTCTATAAGCCCTGGAATTCAGAATTTACCCATCACAACCATGCAAACACTGTGAGCCATCTGCAGATGGTCACTTCTTTTCCTTAATCCTTCCTAAATGATTCCTGATATCCTATCACAACCTTTAAGAGTTCTCTTTGATGACATCATTTTTACTCTGTTATTTTTATTAGGTAATGGGAGGTATAGTTTATCATAGTACCCTTCCATAGTGCTTTTTTCTCATTGTGTATCTGCAGTCATTAATACCACTGCCAAAGTATTAAAGAATAAGATTCCTTGTTCTTTAAAGTCATGTGGATAACAGACCATGGCCTTCTTCATTGCTTCTGGTAACAACACAGATCACCAATACAGCCTCCAGCTGCAGTAAGACCAAGACAAGATCCTTGGAAGCAGCTCTAACCATGGATACCAACATGACCTCCAGTGGCAGCACAGTCCACAGATATCAACATGGCCTGCAGCACAGTGACATGGCCTTAGGTGGTAACATGAGCCATGGACATCAACACTGACCCCAGCTACAATAGAACCCTCTACCCAGATATGGCTCTCAGTGCCATCATGAACCACAGTGGTCCTTCAAGGAGGTCCAATCCAGAAAGTGAACCATTCTGCATCTTGCCTCTGTCACTGCCCAGAGTCAGGGCAATCACCCTGCTGAATGGTGTGTTTAGAAGTCTGCATCTACATAAGCTCCAGTCTGCAGCCCACCACATTGCTGACCTGGGCAATGACCTGTTCCACTCTGGGCCTCAGCACACTCTCATACACGTCGCCACCATTAGGTCTCAGGTTCCACCTGATATAGGTGGTGGTTGCTTCTCAGGGAAGAAGAGTAGATGTGATGTGTTTCAAAAAATAGGGGGTGCACTGAAGCTCCCGGAAAGGGCGGCTCAGATCTTCCAGGTTGCTGCCACCGCAGAGAGCTCTTGGGCAGCACCCCGCGAGCAAACTTGAGCCTCGGGACCACAGGAAAGACCAACTTTTCTGCTGTAAGAGACCTGCCTGGTGAACTCGGGACACACAGAGGCAGAATTCCTCTAGGACCAGGCACGTCCTGTGTTTACCGGGAGTCCCACACCCTCGGATCCCGGCGCGCAGAAGCTCTCTGCTCCCAGACCCCGTGGGAGAGAGACCTCACCGCCTGGTCAGGTGGGCACTCCTGAGGCTGCAGAGCAGAAGAGACCACCAACACTGCCCACACCTGCCCACAAACCTGGCCCAAGAGGAAACTGTATAAGGCCTCTGGGTTCCCGTGGGGGAGGGCCCAGGAGCGGCAGGACCCCTGCGCCTGAGACACCGTGGGAACCTGAAGTAAACAGACCGGATAAACAGTTCTCTGCACCCAAATCCCGTGGGAGGGAGAGCTAAACCTTCAGAGAGGCAGACACGCCTGGGAAACCAGAAGAGACTGCACTCTGCACACACATCTCGGACGCCAGAGGAAAACACCAAACGCCATCTGGAACCCTGGTGCACGGAAGATCCTGGAAAGGGCAGCACAGATCTTCCTGGTTGCTGCTCCACAGAGAGCTCGTGGGCAGCACCCCGCGAGCGAACTTGAGCCTCGGGACCACAAGTAAGACCAACTTTTCTGCTGCAAGTGACCTGCCTGGTGAATTCAAGACACAGGCCCACAGGAACAGCTGAAGACCTGTAGAGAGGAAAAACTACACGCCCGAAAGCAGAACACTCTGTCACCATAACTGACTGAAAGAGAGGAAAACAGGTCTACAGCACTCCTGACACACAGGCTTATAGGACAGTCTAGCCACTGCCAGAAATAGCAGAACAAAGTAACACTAGAGATAAGCTGATGGCGAGAGGCAAGCGCAGGAACCCAAGCAACAGAAACCAAGACTACATGCCATCATCGGAGCCCAATTCTCCCACCAAAACAAACATGGAATATCCAAACACACCAGAAAAGCAAGATCTAGTTTCAAAATCATATTTGATCATGATGCTGGAGGACTTCAAGAAAGACGTGAAGAACTCCCTTAGGGAAACACAGGAAAACATTAATAAACAAGTAGAAGCCTACAGAGAGGAATCACAAAAATCCCTGAGAGAATTCCAGGAAAACACAATCAAACAGTTGAAGGAATTAAAAATGGAAATAGAAGCAATCAAGAAAGAACACATGGAAACAACCCTGGATATAGAAAACCAAAAGAAGAGACAAGGAGCTGTAGATACAAGCTTCACCAACAGAAAACAAGAGATGGAAGAGAGAATCTCAGGAGCAGAAGATTCCATAGAAATCATTGACTCAACTGTCAAAGATAATGTAAAGCGGAAAAAGCTACTGGTCCAAAACATACAGGAAATCCAGGACTCAATGAGAAGATCAAACCTAAGGATAATAGATATAGAAGACAGTGAAGACTCCCAGCTCAAAGGACCAGTAAATATCTTCAACAAAATCATAGAAGAAAACTTCCCTAACCTAAAAAAAGAGATACCCATAGACATACAAGAAGCCTACAGAACTCCAAATAGATTGGAACAGAAAAGAAACACTCGAAATGTATATAAGAAATACTCAAGTTAATAAAAAAAAAAACAAACAAACAAAAAAAAAGAAATGGGGTTCAGAGCTAAACAAACAATTCACAGCTGAGGAATGCCGGATGGCTGAGAAACACCTAAAGAAATGTTCAACATCTTTAGTCATAAGGGAAATGCAAATCAAAACAACCCTGAGATTTCCCCTTACACCAGTGAGAATGGCTAAGATCAAAAACTCAGGTGACAGCAGATGCTGGTGAGGATGCGGAGAAAGAGGAACACTCCTCCATTGTTCATGGGATTGCAGACTGGTACAACCATTCTGGAAATCAGTCTGGAGGTTCCTCAGAAAATTGGACATTGAACTGCCTGAGGATCCAGCTATACCTCTCTTGGGCATATACCCAAAAGATGCCCCAACATATAAAAAAAGACACGTGCTCCACTATGTTCATCGCAGCCTTATTTATAACAGCCAGAAGCTGGAAAGAACCCAGATGCCCTTCAACAGAGGAATGGATACAGAAAATGTGGTACATCTACACAATGGAATATTACTCAGCTATCAAAAACAATGACTTTATGAAATTCGTAGGCAAATGGTTGGAACTGGAAAATATCATCCTGAGTGAGGTAACCCAATCACAGAAAGACATACATGGTATGCACTCATTGATAAGTGGCTATTAGCCCAAATGCTTGAATTACCCTAGATGCCTAGAACAAATGAAATTCTAGACGGATGATGAAAATGTGAATGCTTCACTCCTTCTTTAAAAGGGGAACAAGAATACCCGTGGCAGGGAAGAGAGAGGCAAAGATTAAAACAGAGACAGAAGGAACACCCATTCAAAGCCTGCCCCACATGTGGCCCATACATATACAACCACCCAATTAGACAAGATGGATGAATCAAAGAAGTGCAGACTGACAGGAGCCGGATGTAGATCACTCCTGAGAGACACAGCCAGAATACAGCAAATACAGAGGCGAATGCCAGCAGCAAACCACTGAACTGAGAATAGGACCCCCGTTGAAGGAATCAGAGAAAGAACTGGAAGAGCTTGAAGGGGCTCGAGACCCCATATGTCCAACAATGCCAAGCAACCAGAGCTTCCAGGGACTAAGCCACTACCTAAAGACTATACATGGACTGACTCTGGACTCTGATCTCATAGGTAGCAATGAATATCCTAGTAAGAGCACCAGTGGAAGGGGAAGCCCTGGGTCCTGCTAAGACTGAACCCCCAGTGAACTAGACTGTTGGGGGAAGGGCGGCAATGGGGGGAGGGTTGGGAGGGGAACACCCATAAGGAAGGGGAGGGGGGAGGGGGATGTTTGCCCGGAAACCGGGAAAGGGAATAACACTCGAAATGTATATAAGAAATACTCAAGTTACTAAAAAACAAAACAAAACAAAACAAAACAAAACAAAAAAAACCTTAGCAAAAAAAAAAAAATAGGACTGACAAGCAGGTTTTTGAAAGCAGAAATCAGCAGCTTGGTTTTAGCACCTGTGTTCCAAAGCAGAGAGAGCTCCTTAGGCCGCTTTTCAATTCCTATGTGTTAGTAAATTCGTTATTTATTTATTTATTTATTTATTTATTTATTTATTTATTTATTTATTTATTTATTTAAACACTTGTTAGTATATCTACCCTTCTCAGATCCAGATTCTTGGTTGTGTGTCCTCCTCATAGCTCTCCTGGTTAAAAAAAAAAGGTGAAAACAAGGGCTTAGGTCTGGCCCACTCTTACCCTTTGAAGCATTTGATACCTCAATTTCATTGGGAGAGAGGCATTTTCCTGCAAGACTCCTCATTTGTTTCTTGTTCTGATACTTGTTGGGCCCTAAAGAAATGTGGTTGGAAAAGAAACCATTTCCCTTTCCCCACCTGCCTTCCTAGTTTGCATACTTCACCCAGGTAACTGACCCAAGTGTTATTGTTGGCATAATAAACAAAATAACTATTTTATTAGTAAACATTTAAATAAATATATTCATAAATGGCTATTTTATTTATTGTTAATTTATTGATGAATTTAAAAAAGTTTTATTAAATGACTTAGAATGCTCAATTTCTTTTGTCTTAGCTTCTGTCTAGGCTCTTAGTAAAACAATCAATTGAGTTCTATAACAAAAAAATAGAATCTTGAGATAAAGCTAGTTTTCTAGAGGTATTTTCGCTGTTTTGTTTTTTATTTGAGACAAGGTCTCACTATGTACCACAGATGGCCTAGAACTCACAAATATCCCCCTGCCTCTGCCTTCCAATTGCTGGGATTGAAGGCATGCACCACTACATTCAATTTTCTGAGATGTTTTAAGATAAGATCTCATTATGAAGCCTAGTCTTGGCTTAAATTCATGATACTCTATGGTCTCTAATAGACTAAGAAAATGAAAAAAGAAAGAAAGAAAGAGAGAAAGAAAGAAAGAAAGGAAAGAAAAGAAAAGAAAAGAAAAGAAAATGGCAGGCAGAGAAGAAGGGAGGGAAGGGGGAGGGAGGGAGGACTTATTACATGCTAAAATCAGGTCGTAGTAAAAACACAGTTTTCTAGGAGAAAATTATTTCCATGTTGATGCAATTACACACAGGCTTTTGTCTTCCTTTATTGTTGGTTTTAGTATTGTTTTATTTTTGGTTTGGTTTCTATATGATATTCTTGCCAGAATATCCTCAAATTCATGATGATTCCTCTATCTTCTGAGTGCCTGAATTCCAGGCTTGCACTACCATACCTAGTTCACACATTGAAGTTTGAACCCAAAACACCGATACACAAAGTTCATCACGTTTGGCGGTTAGTTCCTAAAATCATACAACAGTGCTCCATCTTTCCTCAGAGATTGCATTTATTCTTTTGAAGCCTATTTTGGATTTCTAAAACACAAAATAAGAAACCCATAGTTCTTTTCTGAAAAGACTTTTTTGTGCTAAACAGAATTGAGATTGTTCAGTTATACGGCACTAATTGGAAAGATGTTTACTTATTTTTCAGAACAAGAAAAGGCATTTATGAAATTTCATTTCTAATTTACTGTAGTTACTATACATGTGACCATTCATTGTTTATTTGCTTTTTTACTTAATTAAATATTTGCTGCAGAAAATGAGGATTTTGAATCCTATACATTTATGAATTACCTGAAGTCATCAGGCTTGGTTTATAAATTTAGGAAAGAAGCATGATTCCTAAATTAAATTCTGTCATTAATAATCTTAACTTTTGAATAAATTATATTGTTTGGAAACAAACAAAATATGTCAGTTTCCGGAGACAGGAAAACTTTTGTGATACCCATGATCTCCAGGATGAACTGACATATGCTCAAATCTAAATATTTATAAAAATTAGAAATAATTTAGAGATATTAAATGCATTTTTCTCAATTGTGTCAGAGTTCAATATATTCTCATGTATATTTCGGCGACATACCTCTGTTTGTAAAAACAAATGAACTTAATTTTTCTAATCTGAAAGCTAGACTGGTCCCTCTTTGTCTGTGCGGGACTGGATCTAAGACCCCATGAACATTAGAATCTGAGGATGAACAAGCCCTTATATATGATGTTATGGCATTTATATAAAACCTATACTCACTCTCCCACTCCCATATATCTTAAATCATTCTGTATTACTTTTAGTGCCCAATTCTAAGGCATACTCCAGAAAGTAGGTATATTACTGAATTATTTAAGGAATCACAAGGGAAAGAGTCTGTAAAAGTATACTTAGTCCCTTAGTTTTCTTAAAATATATTTTCAATACTATAGTATTTTGAATGATAATTGTCCCCCAGAGTTTCTGGCATTGGAATGCCTGGGGCCTGTTTGGGGAGGCTTAGGAAGTATGTCCTTAGTGTAAGAAACATATCACTCTCTCTGTTTTCCATTTGGGGTTGGAGGTGTGAACTCTCAACGGCTCCAGCGTCCATGGCCTGGTGCTTTCTGTAATGCTTCTCCTTGTGATGGTGATGGACTCTCACCCTTCTGGAACTGTAAGCCCCAAATAAACTCTTTCTTCTACAAGTTGCCTTGGTCATGATGTTCTACTACAGCAATAGAAAAATAACTGAGAACAGGCACATTTTTCACTCATTATTTTGGGCCATTTGTTTGCAGATACTTACAATTTTTTCATTTTGATGCACTTTTTCATTTAAATTATGTCTTGAATTATTATTTTCTTGATCATAAAAAAATCAAATACAGAAGACACCAGAGGCCTGCCTGCCACCACGCCATGCAGCGTGGGACAAACAAAAGATACCCAAAGGCCCATCAGTCACGTGGCCAACCAGCAGAAGGAACCACTACCATGTACAAATATGCAGTGAAGAGTAGGAATGGTTTGAGCATCATGAAGAGAGGCAGAAGTGGAGACGGGAGGGTGGAGAGGATCAACCTGATACCAGTGCCCTGTCCTGCCACCTGAGGCCATGGTGAAGTCCCGGCCTGTGCTGTGACTGAGGATCATGTCTGCATCCATGGCCACAGGGCAACAGGAGACTGTCGATGTGTATGGCCCAGGCTACCACTGTGCCTAGTTTGGGCTGCACCGTGGGACCATGTTGATGCCCAAGGGAGATTGACCCACACTTCACTGGTCGCTGCACTTTGGAGAGCAGGCCCTGCACCTCACCTGAGTAGCACAGTAGAGCTGGTCCTGGTGGCATGAGCGCAGGTGAGCACTGGAGAACTGTCCTTGCCCCTTGCTGGCAGATGCACTAAGTAAGCCTGGGCAGTGCTGGAGAGCTGGTCCTGGAGATATGGGTGCGGGAAGGTTGACAGACTGACCAGTTCAGTTACTACCCATGTCCAGATCCAGGGCTTTGAGTTGGCCCCACCCCACCATCTACCCCATCAATGAACTGCTGGGGTGTATGAAGACAGATTCAAAACTGCAGGATTTCTATGACAAAGGACAACAGGAGATCTGAGAGAAGTTCCTGTGAGGATCCAGTATTGATAGTATAGCAAAAGCCAGAGTCCTCATCAATGACTCATTGCAATGAACAGTTGCAAAAAAGATGTACGGGCAAAAGGGTATACTGGGACACACTACAGCTTCCACAACAAGATGTTTTGTTTAGTTCATCATTCATTTATTTCCATATGTATTTCCTTGCTTATTTTGGTCATATAATTACGTGATCAAAATGTTTCCTTTTCAAAAGCAATGGAAGATGTGCTCTGCAAAATTAACCAATCAGAAAACGAAGACAAGTGAAATCTAGAAAATAGAATTTGTTTATGGGGTACAATGGGATGCATTAAACATACATTAGAGCTTCCTGGTTGCTGCCGCTGCAGAGAGCCCCTGGGCAGCACCCCACAAGCGAACCTGAGCCTCGGGACCACAGGTAAGACCAAATTTTCTGCTGCAAGAAAGCTGCCTGGTGAGCTTGGGACACACGGAAGCAGAATTTCTCTAGGACCGGGCACGTTCTGTGTTTACCGGAAGTCCCACACCCGCGGATCCCGGCCCGCAGCAGCTCTCTGCTCCCAGACCCGGTGAGAGAGAGACCCAACCGCCTGGTCAGGTGGGCACTCCTGAGGCTGCAGAGCGGAAGAGACCACCAACACTGCTCACCCCTGCCCACATCCCTGGCCCAAGAGGAAACTGTATAAGGCCTCTGGGCTCCCGTGGGGGAGGGCCCAGGAGCGGCAGGACACCTGCCTGAGACACCGCCGGAACCTGAAAGAAACAGACCGGATAAACAGTTCTCTGCACCCAAATCCCGTGGGAGGGAGAGCTAAACCTTCAGAGAGGCAGACACGCCTGGGAAACCAGAAGAGACTGCTCCCTGCACACACATCTCGGACGCCAGAGGAAAAAGCCAAAGACCATCTGGAACCCTGGTGCACTGAAGCTCCCGGAATGGACTGCACAGGTCTTCCTGCTTGCTGCCGCTGCAGAGAGCCCCTGGGCAGCACCCCACGAGCGAACTTGAGCCTCAGGACCACAGGTAAGACCAAATTTTCTGCTGCAAGAAAGCGGCCTGGTGAACTCAAGACACAAGCCCACAGGAAAAGCTGAAGACCTGTAGAGAGGAAAAACTACACGCCCGAAAGCAGAACACTCTGTCCCCATAACTGACTGAAAGATAGGAAAACAGGTCTACAGCACTCCTGACACACAGGCTTATAGGACAGTCTAGCCACTGCCAGAAATAGCAGAACAAAGTAACACTAGAGATAAGCTGATGGCGAGAGGCAAGCGCAGGAACCCAAGCAACAGAAACCAAGACTACATGCCATCATCGGAGCCCAATTCTCCCACCAAAACAAACATGGAATATCCAAACACACCAGAAAAGCAAGATCTAGTTTCAAAATCATATTTGATCATGATGCTGGAGGACTTCAAGAAAGACATGAACACACTTAGGGAAACACAGGAAAACATTAATAAACAAGTAGAAGCCTACAGAGAGGAATCGCAAAAATCCCTGAAAGAACTCCAGGAAAACACAATCAAACAGTTGAAGGAATTAAAAATGGAAATAGAAGCAATCAAGAAAGAACACATGGAAACAACCCTGGATATAGAAAACCAAAAGAAGAGACAAGGAGCTGTAGATACAAGCTTCACCAACAGAATACAAGAGATGGAAGAGAGAATCTCAGGAGCAGAAGATTCCATAGAAATCATTGACTCAACTGTCAAAGATAATGTAAAGCGGAAAAAGCTACTGGTCCAAAACATACAGGAAATCCAGGACTCAATGAGACGATCAAACCTAAGGATAATAGGTATAGAAGAGAGTGAAGACTCCCAGCTCAAAGGACCAGTAAATATCTTCAACAAAATCATAGAAGAAAACTTCCCTAACCTAAAAAAAGAGATACCCATAGACATACAAGAAGCCTACAGAACTCCAAATAGATTGGACCAGAAAAGAAACACCTCCCGTCACATAATAGTCAAAACACCAAACGCACAAAATAAAGAAAGAATATTAAAAGCAGTAAGGGAAAAAGGTCAAGTAACATATAAAGGGAGACCTATCAGAATCACACCAGACTTCTCGCCAGAAACTATGAAGGCCAGAAGATCCTGGACTGATGTCATACAGACCCTAAGAGAACACAAATGCCAGCCCAGGTTACTGTATCCTGCAAAACTCTCAATTAACATTGATGGAGAAACCAAGATATTCCATGACAAAACCAAATTTACACAATATCTTTCTACAAATCCAGCACTACAAAGGATAATAAATGGTAAAGCCCAACATAAGGAGGCAAGCTATACCCTAGAAGAAGCAAGAAACTAATCTTCTTGGCAACAAAACAAAGAGAATGAAAGCACACAAACATAACCTCACATCCAAATATGAATATAAAGGGAAACAATAATCACTATTCCTTAATATCTCTCAATATCAATGGCCTCAACTCCCCAATAAAAAGACATAGATTAACAAACTGGATACGCAACGAGGACCCTGCATTCTGCTGCCTACAGGAAACACACCTCAGAGACAAAGACAGACACTACCTCAGAGTGAAAGGCTGGAAAACAACTTTCCAAGCAAATGGTCAGAAGAAGCAAGCTGGAGTAGCCATTCTAATATCAAATAAAATCAATTTCCAACTAAAAGTCATCAAAAAAGATAAGGAAGGACACTTCATATTCATCAAAGGAAAAATCCACCAAGATGAACTCTCAATCCTAAATATCTATGCCCCAAATACAAGGGCACCTACATACGTAAAAGAAACCTTACTAAAGCTCAAAACACACATTGCACCTCACACAATAATAGTGGGAGATTTCAACACCCCACTCTCATCAATGGACAGATCATGGACACAGAAATTAAACAGTGATGTCGACAGACTAAGAGAAGTCATGAGCCAAATGGACTTAACGGATATTTATAGAACATTCTATCCTAAAGCAAAAGGATATACCTTCTTCTCAGCTCCTCATGGTACTTTCTCCAAAATTGACCATATAATAGGTCAAAAAACGGGCCTCAACAGGTACAGAAAGATAGAAATAATCCCATGCGTGCTATCGGACCACCACGGCCTAAAACTGGTCTTCAATAACAATAAGGGAAGAATGCCCACATATACGTGGAAATTGAACAATGCTCTACTCAATGATAACCTGGTCAAGGAAGAAATAAAGAAAGAAATTAAAAACTTTTTAGAATTTAATGAAAATGAAGATACAACATACTCAAACTTATGGGACACAATGAAAGCTGTGCTAAGAGGAAAACTCATAGCGCTGAGTGCCTGCAGAAAGAAACAGGAAAGAGCATATGTCAGCAGCTTGACAGCACACCTAAAAGCTCTAGAACAAAAAGAAGCAAATACACCCAGGAGGAGCAGAAGGCAGGAAATAATCAAACTCAGAGCTGAAATCAACCAAGTAGAAACAAAAAGGACCATAGAAAGAATCAACAGAACCAAAAGTTGGTTCTTTGAGAAAATCAACAAGATAGATAAACCCTTAGCCAGACTAACGAGAGGACACAGAGAGTGCGTCCAAATTAACAAAATCAGAAATGAAAAGGGAGACATAACTACAGATTCAGAGGAAATTCAAAAAATCATCAGATCATACTACAAAAACCTATATTCAACAAAATTTGAAAATCTTCAGGAAATGGACAATTTCCTAGACAGATACCAGGTATCGAAGTTAAATCAGGAACAGATAAACCAGTTAAACAACCCCATAACTCCTAAGGAAATAGAAGCAGTCATTAAAGGTCTCCCAACCAAAAAGAGTCCAGGTCCAGACCGGTTTAGTGCAGAATTCTATCAAACATTCATAGAAGACCTCATACCAATATTATCCAAACTATTCCACAAAATTGAAACAGATGGATCACTACCGAATACCTTCTACGAAGCCACAATTACTCTTATACCTAAACCACACAAAGACACAACAAAGAAAGAGAACTTCAGACCAATTTCCCTTCTGAATATCGACGCAAAAATACTCAATAAAATTCTGGCAAACCGAATTCAAGAGCACATCAAAACAATCATCCACCATGATCAAGTAGGCTTCTTTCCAGGCATGCAGGGATGGTTTAATATACGGAAAACCATCAACGTGATCCATTATATAAACAAACTGAAAGAACAGAACCACATGATCATTTCATTAGATGCTGAGAAAGCATTTGACAAAATTCAACACCCCTTCATGATAAAAGTCCTGTAAAGAATAGGAATTCAAGGCCCATACCTAAACATAGTAAAAGTCATATACAGCAAACCACTTGCTAACATTAAACTAAACGGAGAGAAACTTGAAGCAATCCCACTAAAATCAGGGACTAGACAAGGCTGCCCACTCTCTCCCTACTTATTCAAAATAGTTCTTGAAGTTTTAGCCAGAGCAATCAGACAACAAAAGGAGGTCAAGGGGATACAGATCGGAAAAGAAGGAGTCAAAATATCACTATTTGTAGATGATATGATAGTATATTTAAGTGATCCCAAAAGTTCCACCAGAGAACTACTAAAGCTGATAAACAACTTCAGCAAAGTGGCTGCGTATAAAATTAACTCAAATAAATCAGTTGCCTTCCTCTACACAAAAGAGAAACAAGCCGAGAAAGAAATTAGGGAAACAACACCCTTCATAATAGACCCAAATAATATAAAGTAACTCGGTGTGACTTTAACCAAGCAAGTAAAAGATCTGTACAATAAGAACTTCAAGACACTGAGGAAAGAAATTGAAGAAGACCTCAGAAGATGGAAAGATCTCCCATGCTCATGGATTGGCAGGATTAATATAGTAAAAATGGCCATTTTACCAAAAGCAATCTACAGATTCAATGCGATCCCCATCAAAATACCAACCCAGTTCTTCAAAGAGTTAGACAGAAAAATTTGCAAATTCATCTGGAATAACAAAAAACCCAGGATAGCTAAAACTATCCTCAACAATAAAAGGACTTTAGGGGGAATCACTATCCCTGAACTCAGGCAGTATTACAAAGCAATAGTGATAAAAACTGCATGGTATTGGTACAGAGACAGACAGATAGACCAATGGAATAGAATTGAAGACCCAGAAATGAACCCACACACCTATGGTCACTTGATTTTTGACAAAGGAGCCAAAACCATCCAATGGAAAAAAGATAGCATTTTCAGCAAATGGTGCTGGTTCAACTGGAGGGCAACATATAGAAGAATGCAGATCGATCCATGCTTATCACCCTGTACAAAGCTTAAGTCCAAGTGGATCAAGGACGTCCACATCAAACCAGACACACTCAAACTAATAGAAGAAAAACTAGGGAAGCATCTGGAACACATGGGCACTGGGAAAAATTTCCTGAACAAAACACCAATGGCTTATGCTCTAAGATCAAGAATCGACAAATGGGATCTCATAAAACTGCAAAGCTTCTGTAAGGCAAAGGACACTGTGGTTAGGACAAAACGGCAACCAACAGATTGGGAAATGATCTTTACCAATCCTACAACAGATAGAGGCCTTATATCCAAAATATACAAAGAACTCAAGAAGTTAGACCGCAGGGAAACAAATAACCCTATTAAAAAATGGGGTTCAGAGCTGAACAAAGAATTCACAGCTGAGGAATGCCGAATGGCTGAGAAACACCTAAAGAAATGTTCAACATCTTTAGTCATAAGGGAAATGCAAATCAAAACAACCCTGAGATTTCTCCTCACACCAGTGCGATTGGCTAAGATCAAAACTCAGGTGACAGCAGATGCTGGCAAGGATGTGGAGAAAGAGGAACACTCCTCCATTGTTGGTGGGATTGCAGACTGGTAAAACCATTCTGGAAATCAGTCTGGAGGTTCCTCAGAAAATTGGACATTGAACTGCCTGAGGATCCAGCTATACCTCTCTTGGGCATATACCCAAAAGATGCCTCAACATATAAAAGAGACACGTGCTCCACTATGTTCATCGCAGCCTTATTTATAATAGCCAGAAAATGGAAAGAACCCAGATGCCCTTCAACAGAGGAATGGATACAGAAAATGTGGTACATCTATACAATGGAATATTACTCAGCTATCAAAAACAACGAGTTTATGAAATTCGTAGGCAAATGGTTGGAACTGGAAAATATCATCCTGAGTGAGCTAACCCAATCACAGAAAGACATACATGGTATGCACTCATTGATAAGTGGCTATTAGCCCAAATGCTTGAATTACCCTAGATCCCTAGAACAAACGAAACTCAAGACGGATGACCAAAATGTGAATGCTTCACTCCTTCTTTAAATGAGGAACAAGAATACCCTTGGCAGGGAAGGGAGAGGCAAAGATTAAAACAGAGACTGAAGGAACTCCCATTCAGAGCCTGCCACACATGTGGCCCATACATATACAGCCACCCAATTAGACAAGATGGATGAAGCAAAGAAGTGCAGACCGACAGGAGCCGGATGTAGATCGCTCCTGAGAGACACAGCCAGAATACAGCAAATACAGAGGCGAATGCCAGCAGCAAACCACTGAACTGAGAATAGGACCCCCGTAGAAGGAATCAGAGAAAGGACTGGAAGAGCTTGAAGGTGCTCGAGACCCCAAAAGTACAACAATGCCAAGCAACCAGAGCTTCCAGGGACTAAGCCACTACCTAAAGACTATACATGGACTGACCCTGGACTCTGACCCCATAGGTAGCCATGAATATCCTAGTAAGAGCACCAGTGGAAGGGGAAGCCCTGGGTCCTGCTAAGACTGAACCCCCAGTGAACTAGTCTATGGGGGGAGGGCGGCAATGGGGGGAGGGTTGGGAGGGGAACACCCATAAGGAAGGGGAGGGGGGAGGGGGATGTTTGCCCGGAAACCGGGAAAGGAAATAACACTCGAAATGTATATAAGAAATACTCAAGTTAATAAAAAAATTTAAAAAAAAAACATACATTAGAGAAAAATTCAATTAAACCAGTTAACATCAATCACCTCATGGTTTTTGCTTCCTTTTTATGATTTAGACATATAAAACTTTGATATTAAGCTATTTTAGTATCAATAGCACTTCAATGACATACCAGACCTCATTATTTCAAATATATGCTTTTCTTTTTTTTTTTTTTTTTTTGGTTCTTTTTTCCGGAGCTGGGGACCGAACCCAGGGCCTTGTGCTTCCTAGGCAAGCGCTCTACCACTGAGCTAAATCCCCAACCCAAATATAAGCTTTTCTAACAATATTTTTCTAAGAATATTTAAATACTTGTTCCTAAGTAGATTTGTACATACCTGTAATGCCAGAATTTAGGAAATAGAGGCGGGAGGACAAAAGGTTCAAGGCCAGCTTCAGCTATACAGCCAGCTCAAGGCCAGCCTGGGCTGCAAGACATCCTGCGCAAAAGAGTGGCCATGTTCTTGGATCTCCCCTTTTTCTCTTTACAGATGACTCTGTACTTATAACAACACAGACTTCCCTAGGAATATCCAGTATGCACACTTTTCCAACTGACTTTCTTTCTGTGTGTCCTTGGATCATATTCCGAACACTGTGACAATGAATGAAGAATCTCACACATGGAGTGTCTACTTCTTGTACAAGTCCCATGATGCATTCTGATTTTTTTCAGCTTCATCACATCATCAGAGGCCACTTGCAAGATATAGGTTCTACCAGAAGTCTTTTAATCATAACTGTTGTCTTATCTTATCAGACTAACATTTTCCTACAATTTCCAAATTATGTCCTTCTAAAGCTTTATTGGGATATGAGAAGTATAAAGCCTGCACACATTTAATGAATTGTTGTGAGCTTGGCTACACATGGTATTGTGGGATCAATTCCTATCATGGGAACTATTCTCATGATTCTATCACAACAAGTAATTATCACCTTACCTTTTAAAATTATTATACAGTACACCTTAATGCCTGCCTATGGAAGAAAGCACTGGCTTTCAAAGCTATATTTCATTATATTAACTAATTAAGTGACTTCAACAATGTAAATTAAAAAACAGAGCATGTAGAAAATCAGTCTACAAAGAAAAAAGAAAACAAACCCTTGCAGGGAAATATGCACACACACAGGAACGAGAAAACTCCTTGTTTCAGTTTTTAGACTTGGCTTTGTACCTTGAATTATCTTCTACTAAATTCCCCTGTAGCCTGAAGACATATGATATTTTTCCTTGATCTATTTTTAGTGAAAATATAGTTTTTCAACTGTGATACTTTGGCCAGAAGTACTGAAACCTACTAGATCCTACAGTGGTAGCTTGTAGTGAATTCCCCAACAGAGAGTTTTTCTACAATATTGGTATCATAGTGATCAACCTATTTTAGTTACCTTTTCTTGACTAAATGTAGATGGCTTTGGTTCTTAGGGTTCCTACTGTTGTGAAGAGAAATCATAACCATAGTAATTCTTAGAAAGGAAAATAAGTAGTTGGGGATGCCTTACAGTTTCAGAATTTTAGCCGATTATCAACATGGCAGAAAACATGGCAGAATGCTGGCAGTCATGGTTCTGGAGACAGAGTGGAGCGGAGAGTTCTACATCTTAATCTGCAGGCAGCAAAAAGAGACTGTGATACACTGGCCAGACTTGAGCATAGGAGAACTCAAAACCTGCCCTCACAGTGGCACATTTCCTCCAAGGGTACACCTACTCCAAAGTCATACCTCCTAATAGTATCACTCCCTATGGGCCAAAGATTCACATACATGAGTCTATGGTGTCCATTCCTATTCAAACCGCTATACTTTGCATATTTTAAATAAAATCTTTCTTGTAAAACCATAGAATATTTTTAGTACCTAGGATTGAACCTAGGGTCTCACACATGCTAGACAAATACTCTATCACAGACCTACATTCCCAGCTTTCTTTTTATTTTCTATTTTTGAGATATTCTCATTAAATGGTACAGGCTAGTCTTGTTCTTACAACCTTCCTACCTCAACTTCCTAAGTAGCTGGAAATACAGACCTGTGGCATTAGGAACAGGTCATTTCTACTTATGTGAAGAAAACTATACAAAGTTTGAAAATGTCTGTTAAGAGTAATTATGAGATTGCACTGACTTTTGCTTTGCTAAAGAGATTTCATTTAATAATTCTTGGGGAGGCATGAGGAAAGACTTCTTAGAAGTTAATGAAAAAGCATGGGAGGAAGGTGAAAAATATATTACAACTTGTACCATAGGGCTGGTAGGATGGTTCAGTAGGTAAAGGTGCTTCCTACCAAGTTCAACAACCTGAGTTAGAGCCCCCAAAAACCAGAAGAAGATAATCAACTTCTCCCAATTGTCCTCTGACTTACACATGTATGACAGAGTATACACACACACACACACACACACACACACACACACACACACACACAAAGGAAATAAAAAATGAAACTTTTTAAAAGCTAGCACTCGGATGAGCTTGGTGGCACATACGAACATCTTCAATTCCAGATCCTTAGAGGTAGGTGGGACTCCCTGAGTTCCAAGCCTATCTGGTCTTCATAATGAATTTCAGACCAACCAAAGAAATAATGAGATCCTGTTTGAAAAACCGAAGCAAAAATATAACAATTGAAAAACTAGCACCTTTATGTTTTTCATAGTTAATGATAGCATATCATCTCTTTAATATGTGATAGGTATCTTACTGGCTTCTTGTACGGTTCCAATTGACTTGTATATCAAATCATATACTACAACATTGTTCATTGATCGGGGTTGGGGATTTAGCTCAGTGGTAGAGTGCTTGTCTAGCAAGCACAAGGTCCTGGGTTTGGTCCCCAGCTCCGAAAAAACAAAAACAAAAAAAACAAAACAAAACAATGTTCATTGATTACTTACTATAACTTTGTTTGCAATAGAAACAAGAGGAAATGCCATTGCAAAAATTTCATTGAAGGAGTTGCACATCCTCACACAAAAACAAAAACAAAAACAAAAACAAAACCCACAAAAAAATGAAAATCATAAAATAGGAGCACAGTAGGTAAACAAGGAAAAGGTTTTAAAACACAAAAATATGTTATTAGTACTTGTGACTTAAAAATCACAGTATCTAGAAAATCTATTTTTGAAAATGTAGTTAATGACTATAGTAACAACCATAATATACATATGCATCCAATAATCATATTATGTAGTCTGAATATATATGATTCTCACTTATCAATTAAGATTTTTAAATTAATAAAGTACCTAAGTTCACTGAGTTCAAAAGCTAAAAATAAATTTAGTATAGGCATACAAAAACATGTTCCCTCACATTACAGCAAATGCAAACATAATCTGTTTTACCTAATGCCAAATAGTTTATCCGAGCTGTAATTTATTATTTTTTTCTTAGCTTAATAAGTTTAAGGAGGCATTTGTAATTCACAGTCTATTTGATAATGTCATTAAGCCTCTGTACTTCCTCTAATAATTAGTGATCATAAAATATGCAAATTAGTAATCCAATAAAATAAAAATGCTTTATTTGAATCTGGAGAGATGGTTCAGTGGTTGGAGTGTTTGCTCTGCAATCATTAGCAGAGTATGAATCCCTGCATCCATATATCAACTTCCAAAGAGAGCAGTGGCAGGAGCATCATCTGGGATTGTTGGCTTTCAGTCGAAGAGACCCTGCCTCAAGAGAAGTGGCCCAAGTGTGGTAGGATACCCAATGCCATTTTCTAGCATGTGCATACAGATGTGTGTGTACAAATTCACATCATGCAAGCCTACAAATAGATAGATAATAGATGGCAGGTAGATTATAGTTAAATGGCAGGATAGATAGATAGATAGATAGATAGATAGATAGATAGATAGATCGATAGATGAGAGAGAGAGAGAGAGAGAGAATGTAGATCTTCAAGAATGTTTTTATGTATGCTTCTTTTACTGGTTAGCCTGATTCTATTGTACAGATCTAAAGAATGGAGCAGAGAGCTGAGGATGCAGCTCACTTGTCAGAGGATCTGCTTAGCGTGCATGAAACCTTGAGTTTGATCCTCAGCGTTATAGGAAACTAGACACAGTGACTCATGTCTGCAATATCAGCATTTGGCAAACTAAGACAGGACGATCAGAAATTTAATATCATCTTTGGTTACATAGTTAGTTTGAGACTAGCCTGAGCTACATGATATCCTGTCTCAAAAAGAGAAATAAATAGTGAAAAAAGTGCAATAGATTTCTTATCAAGAAAAGACTTTGCCATCAGTTACCTTTTAACAGATTTCAAAGGAGAGCAGGCAATCTCAAGGGCTTGTAACTTAAAAACCAAATCATAACCAGGACTTTGCCCTTCTTAATTCAATATCTTACAGTTTGGTTACCTGCAGAACCAAAGTACATAATTAATCTTAGTAATGAGTGCTTACAATCACCTCTCTTTACTTTATGTTGACCTCTTTGCTCTGAATAATGCAAATGAGTAATAAGAAAATCAGCCAATAGAACAGAGCCATAAATAAGAGTCTACGAACTTATGTCTTGTGTATAGTCATTCCTCAAGTAATACTCTGGATTTATGATATGACTACATACTCTGCATATGTCTTCAGGAGCTAGGAAACCAAAATGATGGGAAATAAAAGTGAGTCCATAGGTTTTAATATTGCCCAACAAATACACTGAGGACTAACAGGAGATTTTTTTTAAATGACCGGTAATTTCTAGTGACACTCACATGACAACTTATTTTCCAGAATAACCTGCTAGGTCATCATTAATGATTTAATTGATGCAATCATTAATTTCTAAACAAACTTTTCTTACATTTAAACACAATTACTATGTATATCTACCAGAAGTTGTTATCATATAGTTGTGATGAAAGCAGGAGGGTTCATAAGTCAGAAAAGAAGATTTAATTCTTATATCTATCTGAAGCTAATTTTCAAGGAAAAATTCAAAATAGTAATTCTGATACCTAGTTGTTAGGTTTGAATAGGAGAAAAATACAATAATTTAAGCTAATTATAATGCTGGGCTTAAAATTTTTCTACTAATTTTGTATATTTTATTTCAGAAAATCAGTGAATTCCAGAAAAATACCTCTCTGTGGTTAAGAACCAGAGCACAACCCATAATTTCTTATAAATAGATAAATGGGTGCCCAGAGAAAGTTGAACCTGGCCCTCAGATAATCTCTTTGTAAATAGAAACAGAAAAAGTATAAATTTCATTCCTAGGATATTTTTACTTTTAATATGAGTATTGATTTATTTTAAACCTCAAACAATATAAGAGATGGAAAAGAGAATCTTAGGCATTGAAGATATGATAGAAAAAATGGATAATTTAATCAAGAAAAAAATCAAATCTAAAAACTTTCTGATGTAAAACATTCAGGAAATCTGGAATCCTATGAAAAGTCCAAACCTAAAAAGAATAAGCGGGCTGGAGAGATGGCTCAGTGGTTAAGAGCATTGACTGCTCTTCTAGAGGTCCTGAGTTCAATTCCCAGCAACCACATGGTGGCTCACAACCATCTGTAATGGGATCCGATGCCCTCTTCTGGTGTGTCTGAAGACAGCTACAGTGTACTCATATACATAAAATAAATAAATAAATCTTAAAAAAGAAAGAATAATCATAGGGGAAAAAGAACACTCCAGCTTAAAGACCCATACATAAATCATAGAAAAATTATCATAAACAAAAGAAGGTACTTATTAAGTTAAGAGAAGGATACAGGATACCAAATAGATTTGACAAGAAAATAAATCCCCTTACCAAATAATAATCAAAACATTAAACATACAGAACAAGGAATGACTATTAAAAGCTTCAAGGGAAAATGTAAGTAATATGTAAAGCCTGATCTATTAGAACTACACCTGATTATCAACAGAGACTCAACAAGCCAGAAGGATGTCCTGCAGACTCTATGAAACCACAGATGTCAAATCTGACTATTATACCCAGAAAAACTTTTCAACACCATAGATGGGAACAATGATATGAATTCATATTTAAACAATATCTACAAATCCAGCCCTCTAAAGGATGCAAGAAGGAAAACTCCAACCAAATAGGTTAACTACACCCATGAAAACACAGGAAGAAATAAATAAACTCATACCAGAAAAATCAAAGAAGGAAAGCACACATGCACACACACACACACACACACACACACACACACACACACACACACACACACACAATAGCAACAACAACACTAACAATAAGAATTGACATACATTCATTGGTCATTAATAATTCTCAATATCAATAGTATTTATTCCCAAATAACAAACTAACAAAATGGGTGTGAAAACTCCCTTCTTCTGGGATACAATGAAATCCATACTAAGAGGAAAGTTCATAGCATTAGCTGCATCCAAGAAACATATCTCAACATCAAGGATAGCCATTACCTAGGGTAAAGTGAGTAGACCTAAGAAGCAAGCTGGTGTAGCCATTTGACTATCTAGTAAAATAGATTTGAAACCAAAATTAATCAAAAAGATGGGGAAAGACACTTCATCCTCATCAAAGGAAAAGTTCACCAAGTTGACATTTTCATTATTAACATCTACACCCCAAAACAAGGACACCCACATTGGTTTAAAAAAATGCCTAAAGCTTAAATTACATATTAAACCTCACACATTCATATTGGAAGACTTCAATACCCCATGCTCTCAAATGGATGGCTCGTCCAGACAAAATCTAAACAGATAAATACTGAGGCTAACTAACATACATTATGAATGTCATGGGCCTAACAAACCGAAAGACCTTTTCACCAAAACATAAAAGAATGTACCTTCTTTTCAGCACCTTATGAAACTTTCTCCAAAACTGATCACTTACTCTTACACAAAACAAGTGTTCCCTGCATCCTATGACACTATCATGGACTAGAGCTGGATATCCAGATCAGAACGAGCAGAATCCTTTTATAAGCTCTTGGAAACTGGACAATACTCTGCTGAATGAAAAAAAGGGTCAAGAGAAAAATAAAGAAATTTAAGGTTTTATAGGAAATTAATACATAGCACTCCCAAAATTATGGGTTACAATGAAACTGGTACTAAGAGGAAAGTTCATAGCATTAGTGCCTACAAAAAGAAATTAGCAAGATCTCATACTAGCAACTTGACATCGCACATGGACGCTCTATAACAAAAAAAGGTCAGCACACCCAAGAGAAGTAGACAGCAAGAAATAATCAAATGGTAGGCTAAAATCAATAAAATAAAAACAATACAAAGAATCAATGAAATGAACAGTTGGTTCTTTGAAAAATCAACAAAATATAAAAATTCTTAGCCAAGCTCTCAGAAAAAAACAAACAAAAAACAAAAAAAAAAACTAAAACAAAAAAAAAATACATTGACCAATGGAATAAAATTAAGACCCAGACAAAACGTTCTATTTTACTGGCAAAAACTATGGACTGGGTGTTAGGTATAATTTATACTTTATAAATTACAAAATGATAATAGTTGTGCTCAGCTTACACTTGAGAGAAAAGTTTTTGTTTTAAATTAGAAAGAGTGAATGAAGTGTAGGTTGATGTCTATATGTAGGTGAGGGCTGGCACAAGTTAAGCCACAGCCTGTAATTGAACAGTAAAAAGCAAGTTGGGGACAACGTTTTTGTAAGGCGGAAAGAAGAGGAAAGGAGAGGAACCAACATGGAGGCAGAGAAGTATGACCCAGATTCGAGTTGCTTAAATGGCCTTAAGTAGTTATGAATATTTCTTAAGTGATGGATTTCTATAGGTCAAATTATCTAGGTGGGCGGTTTATATCTTTATCAATTGGTTGTGAGTTTATTGTGTGGGCATATTGTGGATTGAGACCTTAACATATAAATCTAATTGGTAAATTATAACCATTTGAATCTTGATTTTATTGGGTCGCTGGGAGTTTATACCATAACAATTAGGAGGCAAACATTGGAAATATAAACAGAACAGCAGCAGAGAGCTGAGAGAGGGTAGCCACTGCTGGGACCAGGCGGTAGATGTTGGGAATGTGAGCAGAGTCCTCAGTAAGAGATTCGTGAGATAGGCGGTCTCTGTATGAAACTTGCATGACAGCGACCTGCCTTGGGAATAGATAGATAGATAGATAGATAGATAGATAGATAGATAGATAGATAGATAGATAGATAGATAGATAGATAGGTAGGTAGGTAGGTAGGTAGGTAGGTAGATAGATAGATAGATAGATAGATAGATAGATAGATAGATAGATAGATAGATAGATAGATGCATAGATAGATTGTTGCTGGGCTCAGAGTAGCCAATGGCAGCAGGAGATGAGATGGAGCTTAGTGAGTGAGACACTTTGCTGACAGAGATGAAAATATCCTGCAGATGCCTTGTGGCCCTATGGTGCCAGCACTAGAGCGAGATAAAATATTCCATTTTTTAATAATTACTGCAACATCCACACACCTAAAGATACCTGATTTTTGATAAAAACAAACAAACATGAATAATGGAGAAAAAACCAAAAATAATCTTCAACAAATGGTGCTGATCTAAGTGAATGTCTTCTGTAGAAGAATGCAAGTAGATGCATATTTATCACCCTGCACAAAACTCAAGTCCAAGTGGATCCACAACCTCAACATAAAACCAGATACACTAAACCTGGTAGAAGAGAAAGTGGAGAAGAGCCTTAAACACTGGAGACAACTTCCAGAACAGAACACCAGTGACTCAGGCACTAAGACCCACAATTGATAATGGAACGTCATGAAACTGAAAAGTAAGGTAAATGACAATGTCAATAAGACAGAACAGCAACCTACAGATGGGAAAGGATCTTCACCAACCCTACATCTGACAGGGGGCTAATATCCAAAATTTTAAAAACTCAGGAAACTAGACTTCAACCAATCAAACACAAATTTAAAAAATGGAGTACGGAGGTAAACAGAAAATTCTCAATAAAGTAATCTCAAATGACTGAGAAGCACTTAAAGAAAAATCAAAAGAGGTTTGAGATTCCATGCTCCGCCTGTTAAAATGGCTCATGCTGACAGGGGGAACACTTCTTCGCTGGTGGTGAGAGTGCAAACTTATACAACCACTTTGAAAATGAGTATGGAAGTTTCTCAGAAAAATGGGAATCCATCTCACTCATGAGCAACAGCTATACTTGTGAGCGTATACCCAAAGCGCAAGGACTGCCACAAGGACATGTCCTCAACCATGTTCATAGCAGCTTTATTTGTATTAGACAAAATTGGCAACAACCTAAGTGCCCATCAACTGAAGAATGGATAAAAAAATGTAATGCAGTACATTTACATAATGGAGTATTATGCAGCTATTGTAAAAATGACAGCATGAAATGGACTGCCAAATGGATGGAATTAGGAAAATAAAATATCATCTAAAGCTAGGTACCCAGCCCCAGAAAGACAAATATGGCAGGTACTCACTTAGAAGTGGACATTACCTGCTGTGTAAATGATAATCATTTACAATCCACAGACCTGTAGAGGGTAACTGGTGCTTTGAGTATGCTTGGCCCAGGAAGTAGCCCTTTTAGGAGGTGTGGCCTTGTTGAAATAGGTGTGGCTTTGTTGGAAGAAGTGTATTACTGTAGCGGTGGGCTTTGAGACACTCTTCCTAGCCATGTAGGACCTAGTCTTCTCCTAGCAGCCTTCAGATGAAGATATAGAGCTCTCATCTCCTGTGCCATGCCTGCCTGAACACTGCTTCCCTGATTATAACAGACTGAATCACTAACCTGTAAGCCAACCCCAATTAAATGTTATCCTTTATAAGACTTGCCTTGGTCATGGTGTCTATTCACATTAGTAAAAACCTTACTAAGATAGTAAGTAACAAGGAGGGCTCTAGAGGAGATGCATGAATTTCCCTGGGGAAAAGAAAATAGAATAGATTCTGTAGTTGGACCCGAGGTGAGTAGGGATGGGAATGAGAGTGATCAGATTGGGGAAGTGATGAAAGGGAAACTGGAATTGAGGGTGTAGAGGAAGGTAGAATTCTAGTGCACTGGAAACTCTCTGTAATTTATGAGAGTGACTCTAGTGAAGATGACGATCCTAGAAAAGGGCTACAACTGGCCTTCTATAAACAGGCAAGTCTTTCAGTGGAGGGACTATGATACCACTCCATCCAGAAAACCTTCAACCTAAAATCTGTGTTGCCTGCCAGATATGCTGGTACAAAAGTGGCATAGTGCCAGGAGCTATCCGGGAGAAACTAAAAACTAGCATCTTTCTGAGATGGTTCCTCCATGGACTATAAATCTACGATGGCTTTGCTTCTTTAGGCAAGGCCAAGGAGATTACATCTGAGGAAAGATTTCTGATGTTAACATGCTTTTCCTGTTATTATTAAATATATGTAACAATCAGCCCATCCTCTTGAGGCGATCTCTGCAGAGCAATGAAAATGTACTGTCTTGTAGTGATGTTTTATAGACAAATGAATGATTTCTTAATTATTAACGATTATCTATAAGCAGTCCTAAAATTATATTAGTAATTATTAAGATATTTCATAGAATCTGAAGTGGCTGAGAAACACTTAAAGTACTGTTCAACATCCTTAGCTATCAGAGAAATGCAAATCAAAACTACTCTGAGATTCTACCTTACAACTGCCAAAATAGCTAAGATCATTAACACAAGTGGCACCTCATGCTGTTCAGGATGTGGAGCAAGGGGATAGTCCTTCATTGCTAGTGGGAGTGAAAGCGTGTACAACCATTATAGAAATCAATCTATATCAAGATAGAGATATACCATGTTGTTGTAAAAATATAAAAATAAAAAAAAAAGTATGATTGTCTTTTATCCCATGTAGGTCTGGCACTGCAGTGCCCCAAGATATCTGCTGGATATCTTAATTCTCAGTCAGCAAAGCATCTCATCTGCTCTGCTCCATCCCCTATCACACTGCTGAGGGCTTCTCTCTGAGCCTGGCAGCAATCTCTCTACCTATCTAGTTCCCAAGAGGTTTCCATGCCGGAAACACACATCCCAACTCCATGGTGGCCCAGACCAGCCGCCCCACACTCCATTACACTTAAATATACACATGAAAGGCCACACAACACAATAACCTTTGACCCAATTGATAAGATATAATTTCCCACCTAAATACACCCATAGACACCTAAGTACAGAGCCCAGTACCACCCATCCCTTAAGAACACTAATAACAACCTGTAAATACACAGAGCGGAATCTTAACATCAGCCTCCATTGTCCTGCCCCCCCCCTCCGTTCCAGTCTCCTCCCCTTCCTTCAAACTTCTCTCCTGCCCATCCTTCCTTCTTCTCCAATGACAGGCCTCCTTCTATCCTGTACCTGTATTTTACAAATTCAATGGGGAGAAGGTTTTGGTGAAGTCACCTGAGTCCTGAGTACTAGGCAGCCATCCTTGGGGCAGTGGAATTAGCATCAAAATACAGATGACTTCAGGGCAAGCCACAACAGTAGCACTCCTGTGCATGTGCATGCTTGATGCTGTCACAAGGACACTTGCTCATCTAGGTTTATTGTGGTTATATTCATAGTAGCCAGAAACTGGAAACAACCTAGATGACCCTCAGCTAAAGACTGAATAAAGAAAATCCAAACAATGAATACTCATCAGTTTAAAGAAATGATGTCATGAAATTTCCCGGCAAAGAATACAAAAATCCTGAACATCGCCCCGAGTGATGTAAGTCAGACCCAGAAAGACAGATATGCTATATGCTCACTTATAAATGGATACTAACCGTTAAGTAAACGGTAATCGAACTATAACTCAGAGATTCAGAAAAGGTAGATAAAGAGAACTATAAGGGAGAAGCACTGATGGCCTGGGAAGGGGGAACTGAATAGATTTTGAGGGGAGGTGGGGGAACATGGGGACTGGAGTGGTAGGGATCAGATGTGTATTATAGGTATTATACAATGTGTAACTTACATCTATTGAATGTTTATTATGTGCCAAGATTTTCCCTAAGCATTTGGCTGCATTAACTATTTGGATAGGCTCAACAAACCTTTATGATGTAGAAGTTGTTTCTGCACTCTTTTTCCAAAGGAGAAACAGTAGATAACAGGCTCAGGCTGTATGCTATCAACCGGTAGCCAGGAGAGCTGCATTCAAAGGCAGGCACTGGGATCCTTAAGCCTAAATATCTCAGCCTCTGTATATGTTTAATTTCTAGTAAAATTTAAACTAAAGACTGTATTGCTAACACCTTGTCGATTAGAAGCAGTTGTCTCAGTAACCTTTCTATTGCTGTGATAAGACACCATGACCAAAGCAATTTATAGAAGAAAGGATTCATTTGGGACTTATGGTTTCAGAAAGTTAGAATCCTCGACCATCACTGTCATGGTTGGGAGAATGGCAACAGACAGGCAGGCTTGGCCCTGGAGCAGAAGCTGAGAGCCCACATTTCATTTGCACACCTGAGAAAGAGTTATTGCTAAAACTGGGAAAGGTATGAGCTTTTTAAACCTCAACACCCATACCCAGGGACATACTGCATCCAAGGAGGCCATATTTCCCAAAGCTTCCCTTTTAGTCTGTCTTCTCAGAGCAATAATAGATGTCCAGAGAGGTATTCAATAATTAACATATGCATCTCATATTCAATATAGATCATATATATGGGAGAAAGTTATTTCAGGTATCTTCACTGATGCTCAAAAGACATAATACCAAAACATGGAGAACTCTAAGGACACGCAATCAGTGACAATTTTTAGAGAGAACTTGGGTCATTGTCACATGCCTATAGTTCAGGTACTGGGATGGGTAAGGCAGGAGAATTAGGATTTCAAGGTCAGTCTTGGCTATATATTAAAACATTACCTCTAAAGCAATTTTTTAGTAAAAAGTAATATATGGTATGAAAAATGTAGAAATGGTCTCATAAAGGCACTATAAGGGAACAGTTTGTGGACAAATGTAGCCTGATGAGCTAGCCATAGAGCAACCTTTCCACTTCTAGAAAGAGAATTGTCCTGGGGTGACCTGCACTGGGGCTTTAGCAGGACTGAGTCTGTGCTGGCAAACGCAAGCAGTGACTTTTGTAGTGAATCGACTGCACTGTGGACAGCAACCTAGGGAGTAACTTCAAGTTATAGAGCTCCTGGGGATGACCTAAAAGGAGTAAAATCGTCATTAGAATTTTAAAGGTGTTCTCACCTGAGACAGGCTGACTCCCCAAATGGACAACCATGGCATTCCATAACATGAATGTGATGTGAAATTTAAACTCCATAACTTTAAAACCTGTGGGAGCATCGGGTCATTTGTAAGACTTGTTTGTTTACTCTGAAAATATTTTCTACTTGTTTTATGAGTAATTTTTTTTTTCAGTGCAGAGGTGACTGTCTCAGGGAAGACAAAAAAAACAAAACTCTTATTTAGGGAACTTGAAGTATCTGACACCATTATATCCATACCTACAGTGAATAAATCCTCAGCTCAAAGTGCCTTTGCTATTCCACACAGCAGCCTCCTTTGGGTTTTTTTGTGGCTGTGGCTGCTGTTATTTCTCTGTTTCTATGGAGAATAAGGGAGACTTGCCCTCTGTGCTCCAAATGAGGTAAGAGGATCATAAGTGGGACTCACAAAAAGCCCACAGTTTCTTCCCAGAGGAAGCAGTAAATAGAGCTGGAACGCTTGCACTTCCCTGATATTAACAGAGCCCCACTGGTGGAGACCCTGCTGGAGGTGGAGAGCAGACCCCCACCTCTAGAACTTAAAACCTCTTGAAAAATTAATCTCATCTTCTAGCAGAGGGCACAAACACCAGACGTAATATTTTGAATCAGTGGAGATTATTTTCTGCTTTTAAAATAGAATAAAAACACTATAAAACTTTTGGGTGGTGTTTTCTATACCGTGAGAACTTTTCCCTGAACAAGTCGCAGTAATCAGGTTAAGCAAAAAAAAAAAAAAAAAAAAAACAAAACAAAACAAAACAAAACAAAAAACAGGAAAGGGTCTTTGATTAAAATTATGCAAAGCGTGACACACCATTTAGGAAAGTGTAGGACTGAAACAACAGTGGTGGTTTTAAAAGCTCACAAATCACTGGGCAGTAGTGATGCATGCCTTTAACCTGAGCCCTCAGTGGGCAGAGGCAGGATACCTGTGAGTTTGAAGCCAGCCTAGTTTACAAAATGAGTCCTAAAGCAGGCAGGGCTACACACACACACACACACACACACACACACACACACACACACACACACACACACACACACACACTTGTTTTTATAACATCAGAGAACAGATACAGAGCATGAAGGAATAATGTAACTTTGGAAGACGTAGACCTGTAAGGCTAGAGGCAAAAATACAAAGAAAAAACAAGGTCTGCCATCACAGAATCTTACTTAAAAAGAGAAAGAAAGGAAGGGAGGAAGAGAGGGAAGAAGGGAGAAAGAGAGGGAGGGAGAGAGAGCTTTCCTGTCAGCAATGGTGTCAGCATTGCTTTTACATAATCTTGCATATGTAAATATGTAAAATTACTGATAAATTAATATTGATATAAAATTATGGAGAAACTTATTTTAAGACAATTTGAACATATGTACTATTAATGATTAGAACAAATTTACACACGAATAGGATGTGGACCTTGCTTATTTACATAAAGAATTCAATATTAGCTAATATCTGGTGCCATGGAATGAACATTTTTACCATTTTTACAGTTGATCAATACTTTTATTTTATAAACACCTGTGTTGAGAGTGTCACTTTGCAAGGATTCGTAGTGCAAAATGGCAGAACGACGGTTTTAAGTTTATTTCAGATATTATTGGAAGCCGTATTCGAATTCTGAGCCAAAAATCATTTAAGTATTTTTCTTGAAACTGGAGTCAGCAACTGAAACAGCAACGTTTTAATCAACATCCTAACACAATACAAAATTATAAATACTATCTTGGTGAGGAATGACTGTTGGAAAGTATAAAGTCTTTGTTTTCCATTGGACCACCATATTTCTGTCAGAGCAGAAAACTTTCTGCCCATGGGAAAAGCGCTCCAGTTTGGAACATTCAGTAGGGTGAATCTCAACTGAGGTATTTCGTGAGGTGATTGGTTCTCCGTGAGGCAGAACAAGCTCCAGCAGTGCAAAGTGGGCGTGTCCTTGTGCTCAGAACCAAGGCTGCAGGAAGTTCTCCAGCGGCCCACCAGAGCGGTATGCCAGAATCACCTCAGATTCCTTAGGTCTGACTTTTGAATTAATGTTGTTGTTGTTGTTGTTGTTGTTGTTGTTGTTGTTGTTGTTGTTGTTGTTGTTGTTGTTATTCTTGTTGTTGTTGCATGATCACAATCTACTGTTACTGAATTTTTGTGCGCCCATATAGATTTACTGCACCCCATACAAGACCGTTATCCACATCGTAACCTGTAGTTAATGGGGCTAGAGAGTTAATTGACTCAATCCCTAAAGTGCCTACTGGACACACAGGAAGATCCCAAGAAACGACAGACATGACCGTGAACCCAGTGCTGGGAAGAGGAAGATAGTAGAATTCCCGGAGCCATTCTAGCCTATCAGTAAGCTCCAGGTTCAGTTGAGAAAGACACGAAACGATACCACCCTCTGCCCTCCCCGTGCACGCAAGAGCAACAAACAGAATTACAAGGAATTTGGTCTTTTCTTTTTTCTCTTTTCTTTTTGTTGTTCTTGGCTTAACAGTTCTGAGACTGCCATTTCTGTGTGTTAAGACATTAAGTGAATGGATTGTGGACAGTGCCTTCAAAGAAAGGGTGTTTGAGGGAAGTTGGAAGTCTCAGCAGAGAGAGAGTGGGGTGGGATAGAAAGAGAGAAGAAAAAAGGGAGGAGGAGGGTGGGAGAGAAATATAGAGAAAGGGAAGGGAGGGTAACGAGAGGAAGGGAGGGGAAGGGAAGGGTTAGGAGGAAGGGAGGGAGAGAGGGTTTCCTGTTATCCTTTTACAGTGGGATTTTATAGGTGAACCAAGTGAAAGAAGCACAGAACCGATCCATGTGAGGAGGGTTAAAGTTCATATCCTTGGAAAGAATTCACCTGCATGCTGGGTGTAGTGGGACACACCATTAGACTCACTCAGTACTCTGGGAGGCAGAGGAAGGTAGATCTCTGAGTTTGAAGCCAGCCCAGTTTGCATAGCAATTCCAAGACAGGCAACATAGGGAGACTCTATCTTGGGGGTGGGTGATCATGTTTAGGTATATATATGAACTTTATATCTATAAACGCATGCATATACCTATATACATATATGCATACATGCGTACATGTGTATGCATACACATACACAAGTGTACATTTCCTTGCTTGAGCAGCTAATATAGCCAGGAAGCATTGATGGCTGTAAGCAACCTTGCCTCTGGAGCAGGACTTTAAGATTATTTTCTATTGCTCAGTAAAGAATTCAAGAACTCTTAGATTAATGGCCAGCTCTAGGACCGAGGAAGTCAATATATAACACAGCTCGGATCATCCTGAGATGTCAGAAGGGAAGGAAGTGCTCAGAATAGAATGAGCCCACAGTGGCAGAGTTATGGCAAGAATAAACAGCAGCCAGACAAAAATATGCCCATTGTCCAAAACCAGTAGGATCCAGGTGACAAAATTAAGAATTGTATTATAACTCAGTGTAAGGTAAATATCTCTGAGTCCACAGTAAAATAGAGATTGACCTAATAGATGATGAAAAGAGACCAATCTCTCTTTTAGAGGTGTTTCAAATAAATTAGGGAGATCCTCTGCCCTCAAGATGGCGTGACACTCCCCATTCATCATCAGCATCTGTGCACTGACCTCCCTTTCCAAATGGGTGGCATAGAAAAGAGAACCCTAAGTGACTTCACAATGGAACATCCTCACACACAGGACCAGGTCAGATGACCAAGGGCAGCATCAATAGCTTATGTCATGTTGGCCATTTGTATCCTGATGTCATGTGATGAAACAAACATTTCAGGGCCAGTGGGGGGATCAAAGGGTGAAGATACTTGTCACCAAGATTGATGACATGGATTCAATCTGTAGAACCAACAGGGCAGAAGGAGAGAATTATCCCAAGAATTGTCCTCTGACCCCCATCAGGCCACTGCAGCTGAGATGTACACACATTCACTAACTGAATAGAGTAGAATTCTCTCATTCTCAAAAAAAAAAGACAGAAAGAGAGGGGGAGGGAGGGAAGAAGGGAGGGAGAGAGGGAGAGATAGAGGGAGGAAGGAGCAGGAGAATCACCACACTCCACCACTGAGACCTTTCTCCCAAGACCAATAACAACATCCTAATACAAGAAAAAATATTTAAGAAGAGAATGAGAGAAACTGGAGAGAAGTGTGTTCCTCACATACACCAACCTGCAGGACCAGAGAGAGCTGCTGTGGCATGCAGATGTCCAGTAGAACAACCAGGAGAAGACTTCCCTTCCTCCACACACTAGTGTTGTGCCAGTGAAATGTTAGTGGTCCCCATAAAACAGATAGGAGTCAATATGATGCAACTCACAGCAGGGTCTTTATTCTATTCAAGCTAGCTGGGGACCCCAGTGGACCACCACCACATAGGATGTCTTTGGGTTTTTTTGGCATGGGGAACCCTGAATGTCTATCTGGGCAAGGCTAAATAGTAAGCAGGAAGCAGGGAGTACATGTGCAAGCATCTAATTGGAAAGCTACTGTGGCCTTTAACATAATTGGTGCTGGTCATCTGCATTGGTGGTTGTTAGGCAGGGGGTGGGCTTGTAACCTGGAGTGCAGGTTTGTTGGGGGTCTTGTCCAGGGTATTACCTGGAAACACTGGTATGTTGGGGATTAGCCTAGAGACTCAGGCTTTGTTGAGGGTTGGGGGCAACTTGGAAATTAATGCTAGGTACCAGCCTCTTAGTTTACCTGAGTTCAAACCTTGGTTAGGTTCTCTAAATGAAGTCTGAACTTAAAAGATTTGACATCTCACCAGAGTTCCAGGGACACTGAGGCTCCAGAAACCAACACTCTTAAAACTTGACTTGTCATCACAAACAAATCTAAAATTGCTTATTCCCAAGCAAATCTTAGAGCCAGGTTCAGAGATCCACACCTGTAATCCCAGCACCAGGGGGCTAGGCTAGGAAGACAATGAGTTTAAGGCCAATCAGGGTTATATATAACAAGTTCAAAGCCAACCTGAACTAGTCAGAGAGGCACCCCACCACCTCCCCACTCATAGAATTTAAGGATGTGCGACACGTATAATGTAACATGCTGAACGGGACCCAAGAGATGGCCAGGGGACAGCAGAAAAACACTTAAGACATGAATGAAGACAGTGTACCTGCATGAACTGCAGTTAATAATGTATACATGTTGGTTCATTAATTGTCTCAAAAGTGTCCTATTAATGTATGATATTGAGTATGGAAGAAAACAAGGTGTAGAGTATATGGCAATCCTCTGTACTATCCTTGATTACCTTTTGTAGATATAACTCTACAAGAGTGAGTGAGTCTCATTTACTCTTTGTACTTTTGCAGTCATTAGCTGCTACTTCTAATTTAATTTTTTGTTTAATGATTTTTCTAAATTAAGAGTTTAGCAGACGTAACTATGAGAGACTACCATGGGAAAATAAAAGCTAAATGAATAACCAAAATAAATAAAAGTTAAAAATGTAAGAAATGTTAACATGATTTTAACTATGAAAGAATGAAGTGGTTACTGTAACTGATGAAATAATACAGAGGGATATGGCTCATTTTCCAGGTATGTACCAGCAGTCAGGCATATATATCCTTCTACTATCTCCATATTTATGAAATATAATATGCATAATATATTATTAAACATATATATGCTACTACACAATTTTCATTTGCCACTTTACGTCACACCATGTGTGAATATTCTTCAAAATTAGTATATAGCCTTAGCACTCTAGATAGCGTTACAACATTCCATGCCTCATGGTCTACGACCCTGTGTTCAATCATTTATGAATCAACATTTATGGATCCTATGCAAGTTGTGTCTCGGTTAGGATTACTCTTGCTGTGAGGAAACACCATGACCAAAAGCAATGTGGAGGGAAGGGTTTGTTTCATTTACAATTGTATCTAACAATTCACATCAAAAGCAGTGAGGCAGGAACTCACACAGTCAGAAACCTAGAGGCGGGAGCTAATTCAGGAAACATGGAGGAGTGCTGCTCCCCATGGCTTGCTCAGCCTGCTCTCACATAGAATGCAGGACCACCAGCCCAGGGCGACCCCTCTCCCAATGAACTGGGTCCCCCCTCCCACCAATCAATAATTTGCCCTACAGACTTGGATACAGCCCTATCTTGTGGAGTCCTTTCTTAATTGAGGGTCGCTTCTCTCAGATGATTTTTCACTTGTGTCAAGTTGACATGAAACTAGCCAGCATAGGTTGTTTCCAGCTTTTAATCCCTAAATCTTTTACAGATACCGTACATGAATACAACTTGGGGGAAGAAAGGGTACATTTCAGCTATTTGGCATTGTAATTATTGGTGATGATATTCTGCCTCCAATATGTTCTGCCTCCTACTTTTATGTGGCCTATGATTTTCTGTAAGAGTTGCAATCTAATTTTATGTGCTGTTTTCATTTCCTTTCTGTGTATCCTCAATGCTTAGAAACTTTGCCTTAACTCAGAAAATTTCTCCTGGTGAACTGACTGTATAAAGTGGTTCCTATCATTTTAGCTAGTATTTCCATTCCCCTTATTTCAACGTTTTGTTCTTTCTTCTGTTTTGTTACATAGTCTAAGCTGGCCTCATACTTACCATCCTCCAGTCTCAGCCTCCTAAATTCTGGTGTTACAGGCATTTTCCCACCATGCCAAATTTAACGTTTTTGTTTGTAATCAAACCAATGGATTTAGTCAAAGTTGGGATACAAGTATTTTTTGTTTGTTTGTTTGTTTTTGTTTTAAGATGGATAGGTCACTGCATTAACACTAATCATTAAGTAGGTAATTATTCACTCAAATAGCTGACACTAATGATGTGATAGATTGCTTTTCTGGATCCCTTCCCATCTGCATGTGAATGCTTTCTTATGTTCCACCGGCTCATTCTTCCCATGCCCACAGCTTCTTCAGTTTTACTGGTTTTGTAGCAAATTTCAGCAGCTAGTAATTTCTGCGTCTGAATTCTTTTTCACGTGTGCAATGTTTTCTCTTTTTTCTTGAAGTTAAAATATTTAATGCCTTGTTTCAGGTGGACCCTTTCCAGGGAGAAAGGGATGGCTTCTGTATCTGAGGGAGGCATGGTTCATTTATGCCTTTTGAGGATCAAGGCAGACAAGAGCAACATCCTCATCCTGCAGACACTTCTCTCCCATCTTTTGTGTCTCTCCATTAGAACTCCTCTACTTTCTTCAAAAGGAACTCATGGCTACTTTTACTAGGCCCTGCTTTGGCTACAAAGGACTCACCTCTTTTCTGTGTTTGAGGGGACACAAAAACACTTTTTTATTTTAATAAAGGCTAACAAACAAAAAAAAGCAAAAAAAATAGTTATTATCTTTAAGTTGCCCCATAGAAGCAAGTTTAACTGCTATGAATGTACTGCCTTTCAGTAATTTCTACAAAGCTGGCCATAGAGAATTCTGGGCATTTTATTTCTATCCTTGGGAAAGCAGATACAGGAAGCCCTTAGGCCAACTAATCTAGCAGATTCGATGACTAAACTTTTGATCATTGTAATTAATAGAGGTGGATGGGGAGAACTGACTCTACAAAGTTCTCCTATGTGATCTCCACATATGTATGTACATACATGCTCACACATACATGTATTCACACACCAACACACACACACACACACACACACACACACTCGAAGAATAATAATGTAACAATAACAACAATAATATTTTAAATGACATGTGTAAAGCCAAAGAGATGGTTCAGTCAATAAAGTGCTTGCCTGGCAGGCATTAGGACCTGAGTTTGGATCCTCAGTACCCACATTTAAAAAAAAAAAAATCTGAGTTCAGTGGCATACATCTGTAATCCCATCACTAGGAAGACAGAGACAGCAGGCTCTCCAAAGTTCTCTGGCCGGCTAGTCTCGCAGATTCAAAGAGCTCTCGGTTTCAGTGAGAGGTCCTGTCTAAAAGGATAAGGTGCAGAGTGGCTGAGGAAGATACTCAGTGTTGATTCTCACATATTTGTAACCCTTGTTGAATAAAAGGATTTGTTTCTAAGTCTATCAAAGTAAACTCGACACTATTTAAATATTGCCTATGTCTACCTTATTGTATAATATGTTACATTTAAAGATTATATGCTGATCATCGGCAAGCGTCTCCCTGTGTATTTCACTGATACATCGTTTGGAATTCACGTTTTCGTGCCATCACCACACAGGTTTACATGGCCAACAGTGCACAGCCTGGAGATCCCAACTCTTCGTGTATTTGTTGCCATTCGCTGCTGTTGGCTCTTCTTTCGCTTGGCCCTTCCTTGTTTCCTCATCATCTTGTCTGAAACATGCAGTGCCAGATTATACCCCTACAAAGGAAAGTCCTGTCTCCCAGAATCAGTACCTCCCACCGTTCTAAGTAATGACGCTTTACAATCCATAGCCTTCTTCTTACCACCTTCGTCCGGGATCTGAGACCCTGGAGCTGCAGCCCATTCTGGACCCTCGCAGTTCTCTTTTGTTCCTCCCGCCCTAGCTCCCCCAAGCCACCAGCACTGAACAGACTTTTCTCTCTACTTTGCTCTACATATGAAAAAGAACAGACATCTTTATTACTTTAGAATTTGTCTGCTAGCACAATTGCTGGCCTCGAATACTTCCCGCCTGGAAATACGTGCCCTTAACAATTTATTATCTCGATCTCTCTTTCTACCCTAAACTTAATGGCTTGTGTCAGCTAGCCCCCTGCTGACCTCTTTGGCCACCGGTGGGTAGCAGAGGCCGCTGGTTTTACCTCCCCATGATCTTACATAATTATACCTCATTCCAAAGCCTGGGCAGAAAAGCTTTGCCTCTGTCTGCCTTTTCCTTCTGGGACGCGGAAGTTCCCGCCCTGTACCTTCCATCCATCAATTAGCTCTAGGCCTTTTTTATTGACAAGATCAAGAACCAATTAGAAAACCAGAATTTAGTATCGGCACCTCCCCCTACATTTGTATTTACTAATTGTCTTAGTTTTGGTTTCTATCGCTATGAGAAGACGCCATGGCCATAGCAACTTTTATAAAGAAAAACATTTAATTGAGACTGGCTTACAGTTTCAGAGGTTTAGTACCATGCAGAAAGCATGGTAGCATGCTAGCAGAAAAGGTGCTAGAGAAGGAGCTGAGAGTTCTATTTCCTGATCGGCAGGCAGCAGGAAGAAGACTGAGACACACTGGCCAGATTAGAGCATGTGAAACCTCAAGGCCACCAACTAGTGACTACTGCTTCCAACAAAGCCACACCTTCTTTGGCAAGACCACACCTCCTAACAGTGCCGCTCCCTATAGGCCTCTGGAAGCCATTTTATTTAAACTGTAAGAATGAAAACTTTTTAGTTGACCCTACTACAGCACTCAGAGACTTACTTGTACCCAGCCTGAGGACATGGCCTTCTGTTCCAAGAAATAGGCCAACCACAAAACCATCTGGCCTGGATTAGGGCTGGTTCAATAATTCTGAGAAAGACAAGAACAGGGAAATGGTTTGCTTAGATAAGTTGACTAAACTTGTGTTATAGATAGAGTGTGCCAATTTGAACAAGCCAATGAAATTGTTACGGGCCTACTGCTTCCCGCCTGAGTGATTTTCTCTGCAAAATGAGCCCCGAAATTAAGTTTGGGGTCGATTCCTCTGTCTCCTGCGTGAGATACGTGTCATCCCCAGAGCTCTGGCTTCCCTAATAAACCTCTTGCCTGACTGCATCAAGACTGGCTGCTTGTGAGTTATTGGGTTCTCGTCATCCCGGTACTCGAATAAGATTCTCCCGCTTGGGAAGGACCTTTCAAAACCAGCACACTAACTTTATTTATTTATTTGTTCCCAAACTCTTTTCCATTACATTGGCACAAGCAACTATCTTCCTTCAGCATCTCTTCGTTCCTAATTGGTAAACTCTAAGCTGTTTCACAATGTTTTTGATGGGGTCCAGGAGTCACCCCACAAACCACACAAACACCCATCTCAGTCAGACAGGGATGGTTTATTGAATACACACCCTAAGACTGATCTATCAGGGCTGTAGCTCAGAATTCAGGGCTGGGGCTATGACCTGGAACATTTTTTCAGGGTTGGCTAATAAAACAAACAAACAAACAGACAGACAAAACAACAAAACCACAGTGAGCTCATATGCAGGTGCAGGAAGTGCTGCCTAGTGGTTGGCACTGACTCAAGCCATCTTATACATAACAGTTCATATTGATCTTTAATTTGATGGGTCCCACATAAAGGTTTGTGGGATTTCTTAAGGTTAACAAACCTCCAACAAAACATAACAGAATATGTGATCAGCATGACCCTGCTTTGAGTTAATTTAGTTTTCTGTGTCACTAACTGGCGGGTGTGTTACAGCGACAACTTGATATAGCTGGCAGGCATGGAACAAAATACAGCAACGCTAGTGGACCGGGCTTCAGCGTTTTACCTTCTTGTTCCTAACAAACCTAATTAAACTATTTCCCTATCATTGCATCAGCACAAAATGACAGGAATCACTTCCGAAAAGTTTGGAATGTCATCATGACAGGATAACATTTCCAGAAGAATTTTAATGTTCACTGCTCAAGGCCCTGCTTCCTGCTTTGTCCAGGATGGTGAAAACCTTCAGTGTTTTTAACTCCTCAATTCAGCATCTGCCCCATCTACATGTGTCCTAATTATTCTTTATACATTGAGGTTTTAACTACTACTGAAACTCCCCTTACAACATATTTTTAATTCAAAGGTCCTTTTCAATTCGTGTGTGTGTGTGTGTGTGTGTGTGTGTGTGTGTGTGTGTTAGTGGGGTTTTTTTTTAATTTTTTTTCATCTTTATTAACTTGGGTATTTCTTATTTACATTTTGATTGTTATTCCCTTTCCCGGTTTCTAGGCCAACATCCCCCTAAACCCTCCCCCTCCCCTTCTATATGGGTGTTCCCCTCTCCATCCTCCCCCCACTACCCTCTTCCCCCAACAATCATATTCACTGGGGGTTCAGTTTTGGCAGGACCAAGGGCTTCCCCTTCCACTGGTGCTCTTACTAGGATATTCATTGCTACCTATGAGGTTGGAGCCCAGGGTCAGTCCATGTATAGTCTTTAGGTAATGGCTTCGTCCCTGGAAGCTCTGGTTGGTTGGCATTGTTGTTCATATGGGGTCTCGAGCCCCTGCAAGCTCTTTCAGTCCTTTCTCTGATTCCTTCAACGGGGGTCCCATTCTTAGTTCAGTGGTTTGCTGCTGGCATTTGCCAATGTATTTGCTGTATTCTGGCTGTGTCTCTCAGGACAGCCTTTTCAATTCTCAAAACAAACAACAACAATAATAATACTTAAAAATAAAAATGTGTTGCTCTGTTTTTCCCTGCCTCTGTCTCTCAAACTTTCATTTGGAAGCTCCTCTTGTTTTTCAGTTTTCAGTGGCTTCTCCTTTTCTTGGTACTTGGTTAGGAAGTGTATATAGCTGCCCCCTTTGCTGAAGTCTTATAGGTGTATCATTCTTTTCATTATCATTAACAATGAAATGTCAATATTATCCCCTCAAAATATTATTGGCGGGCTGGGGATTTAGCTCAGTGGTAGAGCGCTTACCTAGGAAGCGCAAGGCCCTGGGTTCGGTCCCCAGCTCCGAAAAAAAGAACCAAAAAAAAAAAAAATATTATTGGCATTATTGGCTTTGTGCTAGTTTATCATACAGGAGAGGCCTGATGCTGTTTTGATCATTTGTGTTTCTGTTTCTGTTTGGATGAAGCCTTCTTCACCTTTGCAGTGCAGAGACCCCATTATGTCACCTTCTGTCTGAGGCATTGGTCAGTCGGCCTGCTGTCTTATCAGCTAAGGAAATTTCATTTTCCACTTAATTGTTGCTTCTCTGCCCTTCCTTCCATAGCCTAGCCTTTGTTGTTTTGACTCAAAAACTGCTCAACTGTCTTCTCTTTTTTCCGTGATTTCCATCCCTGTGTTCTATTCTTTTTAAAACTGAATCCCACAAACTACTGATTTGGTTCTCAGCAAGGACACATTCTGTCAATTAGTCTAATGAGATTTCCTTCTGAAAGCCATGCCTCCTGGAGCCAGGCAGGTTTTCTTGATGTGCTCCTATTGCTGTGCTGTCACGAGAGTGCTCAGAGTTCTCTTTTCAAAGGCCTATTCTGCATCTCCCACCAGTCCCTCTCTCATCACTCCTGTGAGACCAGCAGGCTCTAGCTTAGCTTTCCCTCTTCTTGTTGCCAAAGCACACACACAGTGGCCAGCCTTTCCCTTTGTATGCTCACAGCTGCTCTCCCTGCTCTTCGGTTGATGGGTGAACCATACAAGCAAGTACGGCAGCTGAGGTGTCTGTTCTGTTGGCGTTGTTTTTATATTATTTGCCAAACTTCTTCTTCTAGTCTTTTGCTTCTTAGTAGCATGTATACATTGTACACAATAGACTTCAGGAATACTTTTTCGTGTATGTATGATGCAATTTAATCACATTTTCTCCATCATCCTCTCCTGGTCCCTGCCCACCCATCCCTTCTATTTTCCCAACTCATCCCCTATATTTTATACTTAAAAAAAATAATGTCCCAAATTTACTCTGTTGTGAGAATCTTTCTGGAATAAGCACAATGAGAGTAGAAGAGAGGAGTTGTCATAGGTGGATGGAAGCCAGCATATGTCCTGAAAGCCTTTGATACTGGGTCTAGTTGGGATACATATTCTCTGTAACAAAAAGGTGGGGCAGGCATGCAAGTAAGATGTTACAGAAATAAAAGTGGCAGCCAGAAGGGTCGCTCGGGGAATCAACTATTTTTCAGCTATTTGTTTTTTTTAAGCTACTGCTTCAGGTCATCCCATTCCAGGTAGCAAGTGAAGCCATGCTTGGCAAACAGGATGACCAGGAGGTGCTTCAAGTTCATCACAAAGTAAATTAATAAATCAATATCTAATAGCTGCTCCTACTTCAATTTCATTCTGGTTTCTCACTGGAGGATTTGTGAGGGCTTGTTAACAGAAGAACAGGCTCCTTGGCAGTAGCTACACTACTGAAGAAAATCTCTCTTCCTTCCTGGGGACCATGAGCTGTCTATAAATCTCAGGTAGAGGTGGGACCTCATGAGCTCCTCCTCCTGAAGGAGACTTTTAGTATGTATCTCTTAAGGGGCAAAAGAAGAAGGTGATCTTTGCACTCTTGTCTCATCAGATGCAAACACCAGCCCTATTCCTTGAGAATACTGAACCAGTAGCAAAGATTCCTTGCAAAAGGGCCTGAGTTTAACACATCTACTTCTAGGCTGTTCCCTTAAGACAACAGTTCTCAATCCCTTTGGGAGGTCATATATTGTTACGCTACATATCAGATATTCATATTAAAACTCACAATAGTAGCACAATTAATTATACTTATGACATAGCAGCAAAATAATTTTATGGTTGGAGGTCACCACAACATGAGGAACTGGATTAAAACATTGCAGTATTAGGAAGGTTGGAGAACCAATGCCTTAAGGCAGAGTTGGTTTGGCTGTCTTACAGCATGTTGGACTTCATTGAGAAGATGTGTGTAGGGCTGCAGGCAGTGAAAAGTTCCCTGATTCCTGGTCTCCCCGGGAGACCCTAAAAGGGATGGCAGGTGCATTCCCAGTCTCCCAATATCAGGACCTCCTGTAGCTGTGCCTACCAAACACCCCTGTAGAGAGGTTTGAGCTAGACCAGTCATGTAGGGCAATGCCTCAAGTCCCTCCTCCCCAGGTGAGGACGTGACCACAAGTTACATAGGCCCAAGACAGATCAGTCACAGAGGACAACACCCCAAGACCCTCCTCCACAGGGGAGAACATGACCACAGGTCACATAGGCTCAAGACAGATAAATCATAGAAGTAGAACCTTGCCTCCAAATATGTAGATGATGATGGAAAGATCTCCCATGCTCATGGATTGGCAGGATTAATATTTTTAAAATGGCCCTTTTGCCAAAAGCAATCTACAGATTCAATGCAATCCCCATCAAAATTCCAACTCAATTCTTCATAGAGTTAGAAAGAGCAATCTGCAAATTCATTTGGAATAACAAAAACCTCAGTATAGTGAAAACTATATGCAACAATAAAAGAACTTCTGGGAGAATCACCATCCCTGACCTCAAGCAGTATTACAGGGCAATAGTGATAAAAACTGTATGGTATTGGTACAGAAACAGGGTGGTAAACCAATGGACTAGAATTGAAGATTCAGAAATGAACCCACAAACCTATGGTCACTTGATCTTTGATAAAGGAGCTAAAATCATTCAGTGGAACAAATAGCATTTTCAACAAATGGTGCTGGTTCAAATGGAGGTCAGCATGTAGAAGAATACACATCAATCAATTCTTATTGCCCTGTACAAAGCTTAAGTCCAAGTGGATCAAGGACCTCCATATCAAACCAGATACACTCAAACTAATAGAAGAAAAAGTGGGGAAGAACCTTGAACACATGGGCACTGGGGAAATTTTCCTGAACAGAACACTTATCATACTTTAGATTAAAAAAATGTAACTTCATAAAATTGCAAAGCTGGGGTTGGGGATTTAGCTCAGTGGTAGAGTGCTTGCCTAGCAAGCACAAGGCCCTGGGTTCAGTCCCCAGCTCCGAAAAAAAGAAAAAAAAAGAGAAAAATTGCAAAGCTTCTGTAAGGCAAAAGACACTGTCAATAGGACAAAACAGCAACCAACAGATTGGGAAAAGATCTTTACCAATTCTACATCTGATAGAGGGCTAATATCCAAAATATACAAAGAATTCAAGAAGTTAGACTCCAGAGAATCAAATAATTCTGTTAAAAATATGGGGTACAAGGCTAAACAAAACATTCTCAGCTGAGGAATATAGAATGGCCAAAAAGCACCTAAAGAAGTGTTCAACATCCTTAGTCATCATAACAACCCTGAGATTCCACCTCACACAGGTCAGAATGGCTAAGATCAAAACTCAGGTGACAACAGATGCTCGAGAGGATGTGAAGAAAGAGGAACACTCCTCCATTGTTGGTGGGATTGCAGACTGGTACAACCATTCTGGAAATCAGTCTGGAGGTTCCTCAGAAAATTGGACATTGAACTGCCTGAGGATCCAGCTATACCTCTCTTGGGCATATACCCAAAAGATGCCCCAACATATAAAAAAGACACGTGCTCCACTATGTTCATCGCAGCCTTATTTATAATAGCCAGAAGCTGGAAAGAACCCAGATGCCCTTCAACAGAGGAATGGATACAGAAAATGTGGTACATCTACACAATGGAATATTACTCAGCTATTAAAAACAATGACTTGGAGGGAAACAGACCTGATAAACAGTTCTCTGCACCCAAATCCTGTGGGAGGGAGAGCTAAACCTTCAGAGAGGCAGACAAGCCTGGGAAACCAGAAGTGACTGCTCCCTGCACACACATCTCGGACGCCAGAGGAAAAAGCCAAAGACCATCTGGAACCCTGGTGCACTGAAGCTCCCGGAAGGGGCGGCACAGGTCTTCCTGGTTACTGCCGCTGCAGAGAGCCCGTGGGGAGCACCCCACGAGCGAACCTGAGCCTCGGGACCACAGGTAAGACCAAATTTTCTGCTGCAAGAAAGCTGCCTGGTGAGCTTGGGACACAGGAAAGCAGAATTTCTCTAGGACCGGGCACGTTCTGTGTTTACCGGAAGTCCCACACCCGCGGATCCCGACCCGCAGCAGCTCTCTGCTCCCAGACACGGTGAGAGAGAGACCCAACCGCCTGGTCAGGTGGGCACTCCTGAGGCTGCAGAGCGGAAGAGACCACCAACTCTGCTCACCCCTGCCCACATCCCTGGCCCAAGAGGAAACTGTATAAGGCCTCTGGGCTCCCGTGGGGAAGGGCCCAGGAGCGGCAGGACCCCTGTGCCTGAGACACCGCTGGAACCTGAAAGAAACAGACCTGATAAACAGTTCTCTGCACCCAAATCCCGTGGGAGGGAGAGCTAAACCTTCAGAGAGGCAGACAAGCCTGGGAAACCAGAAGTGACTGCTCCCTGCACACACATCTCAGACGCCAGAGGAAAAAGCCAAAGACCATCTGGAACCCTGGTGCACTGAAGTTCCCGGAAGGGGCGGCACAGGTCTTCCTGGTTGCTGCCGCTGCAGAGAGCCCGTGGGCAGCACCCCACGAGCGAACCTGAGCCTCGGGACCACAGGTAAGACCAAATTTTCTGCTGCAAGAAAGCTGCCTGGTGAACTCAAGACACAGGCCCACAGGAACAGCTGAAGACCTGTAGAGAGGAAAAACTACACGCCAGAAAGCAGAACACTCTGTCCCCATAACTGATTGAAAGAGAGGAAAACAGGTCTACAGCACTCCTGTCACACAGGCTTATAGGACAGTCTAGCCACTGTCAGAAATAGCAGAACAAAGTAACACTAGAGATAATCTGATGGCGAGAGGCAAGCACAGGAACCCAAGCAACAGAAACCAAGACTACATGCCATCATCGGAGCCCAATTCTCCCACCAAAAAAAACATGGAATATCCAAACACACCAGAAAAGCAAGATCTAGTTACAAAATCATATTTGATCATGATGCTGGAGGACTTCAAGAAAGACATGAACACACTTAGGGAAGCACAGGAAAACATTAATAAACAAGTAAAAGCCTACAGAGAGGAATCGCAAAAATTCCTGAAAGAATTCCAGGAAAACACAATCAAACAGTTGAAGGAATTAAAAATGGAAATAGAAGCAATCAAGAAAGAACACATGGAAACAACCCTGGATATAGAAAACCAAAAGAAGAGACAAGGAGCTGTAGATACAAGCTTCACCAACAGAATTCAAGAGATGGAAGAGAGAATCTCAGGAGCAGAAGATTCCATAGAAATCATTGACTCAACTGTCAAAGATAATGTAAAGCGGAAAAAGCTACTGGTCCAAAACATACAGGAAATCCAGGACTCAATGAGAAGATCAAACCTAAGGATAATAGGTATAGAAGAGAGTGAGGACTCCCAGCTCAAAGGACCAGTAAATATCTTCAACAAAATCATAGAAGAAAACTTCCCTAACCTAAAAAAAGAGATACCCATAGACATACAAGAAGCCTACAGAACTCCAAATAGATTGGACCAGAAAAGAAACACCTCCCGTCACATAATTGTCAAAACACCAAACGCACAAAATAAAGAAAGAATATTAAAAGCAGTAAGGGAAAAAGGTCAAGTAACATATAAAGGCAGACCTATCAGAATCACACCAGACTTCTCGCCAGAAACTATGAAGGCCAGAAGATCCTGGACTGATGTCATACAGACCCTAAGAGAACACAAATGCCAGCCCAGGTTACTGTATCCAGCAAAACTCTCAATTAACATTGATGGAGAAACCAAGATATTCCATGACAAAACCAAATTTACACAATATCTTTCTACAAATCCAGCACTACAAAGGATAATAAATGGTAAAGGCCAACATAAGGAGGCAAGCTATACCCTAGAAGAAGCAAGAAACTAATCGTCTTGGCAACAAAACACAGAGAATGAAGCACACAAACATAACCTCACATCCAAATATGAATATAAAGGAAAGCAATAATCACTATTCCTTAATATCTCTCAATATCAATGGCCTCAACTCCCCAATAAAAAGACATAGATTAACAAACTGGATACGCAATGAGGACCCTGCATTCTGCTGCCTACAGGAAACACACCTCAGAGACAAAGACAGACACTACCTCAGAGTGAAAGGCTGGAAAACAACTTTCCAAGCAAATGGTCAGAAGAAGCAAGCTGGAGTAGCCATTCTAATATCAAATAAAATCAATTTCCAACTAAAAGTCATCAAAAAAGATAAGGAAGGACACTTCATATTCATCAAAGGAAAAATCCACCAAGATGAACTCTCAATCCTAAATATCTATGCCCCAAATACAAGGGCACCTACATACGTAAAAGAAACCTTACTAAAGCTCAAAACACACATTGCACCTCACACAATAATAGTGGGAGACTTCAACACCCCACTCTCATCAATGGACAGATCATGGAAACAGAAATTAAACAGTGATGTCGACAGACTAAGAGAAGTCATGAGCCAACTGGACTTAACGGATATTTATAGAACATTCTATCCTAAAGCAAAAGGATATACCTTCTTCTCAGCTCCTCATGGTACTTTCTCCAAAATTGACCATATAATTGGTCAAAAAACGGGCCTCAACAGGTACAGAAAGATAGAGATAATCCCATGCATGCTATCGGACCACCACGGCCTAAAACTGGTCTTCAATAACAATAAGGGAAGAATGCCCACATATACGTGGAAATTGAACAATGCTCTACTCAATGATAACCTGGTCAAGGAAGAAATAAAGAAAGAAATTAAAAACTTTTTAGAATTTAATGAAAATGAAGATACAACATACCCAAACTTATGGGACACAATGAAAGCTGTGCTAAGAGGAAAACTCATAGCGCTGAGTGCCTGCAGAAAGAAACAGGAAAGAGCATATGTCAGCAGCTTGACAGCACACCTAAAAGCTCTAGAACAAAAAGAAGCAAATACACCCAGGAGGAGTAGAAGGCAGGAAATAATCAAACTCAGAGCTGAAATCAACCAAGTAGAAACAAAAAGGACCATAGAAAGAATCAACAGAACCAAAAGTTGGTTCTTTGAGAAAATCAACAAGATAGATAAACCCTTAGCCAGACTAACGAGAGGACACAGAGAGTGCGTCCAAATTAACAAAATTAGAAATGAAAAGGGAGACATAACTACAGATTCAGAGGAAATTCAAAAAATCATCAGATCTTACTATAAAAACCTATATTCAACAAAATTTGAAAATCTTCAGGAAATGGACAATTTCCTAGACAGATACCAGGTATCGAAGTTAAATCAGGAACAGATAAACCAGTTAAACAACCCCATAACTCCTAAGGAAATAGAAGCAGTCATTAAAGGTCTTCCAACCAAAAAGAGCCCAGGTCCAGACGGGTTTAGTGCAGAATTCTATCAAACCTTCATAGAAGACCTCATACCAATATTATCCAAACTATTCCACAAAATTGAAACAGATGGAGCACTACCGAATTCCTTCTACGAAGCCACAATTACTCTTATACCTAAACCACACAAAGACACAACAAAGAAAGAGAACTTCAGACCAATTTCCCTTATGAATATCGACGCAAAAATACTCAATAAAATTCTGGCAAACCGAATTCAAGAGCACATCAAAACAATCATCCACCATGATCAAGTAGGCTTCATCCGAGGCATGCAGGGATGGTTTAATATACGGAAAACCATCAACGTGATCCATCATATAAACAAACTGAAAGAACAAAACCACATGATCATTTCATTAGATGCTGAGAAAGCATTTGACAAAATTCAACACCCCTTCATGATAAAAGTCCTGGAAAGAATAGGAATTCAAGGCCCATACCTAAACATAGTAAAAGCCATATACAGCAAACCAGTTGCTAACATTAAACTAAATGGAGAGAAACTTGAAGCAATCCCACTAAAATCAGGGACTAGACAAGGCTGCCCACTCTCTCCCTACTTATTCAATATAGTTCTTGAAGTTCTAGCCAGAGCAATCAGACAACAAAAGGAGATCAAGGGGATACAGATCGGAAAAGAAGAAGTCAAAATATCACTATTTGCAGATGACATGATAGTATATTTAAGTGATCCCAAAAGTTCCACCAGAGAACTACTAAAGCTGATAAACAACTTCAGCAAAGTGGCTGGGTATAAAATTAACTCAAATAAATCAGTTGCCTTCCTCTATACAAAAGAGAAACAAGCCGAGAAAGAAATTAGGGAAACGACACCCTTCATAATAGACCCAAATAATATAAAGTACCTCGGTGTGACTTTAACCAAGCAAGTAAAAGATCTGTACAATAAGAACTTCAAGACACTGAGGAAAGAAATTGAAGAAGACCTCAGAAGATGGAAAGATCTCCCATGCTCATGGATTGGCAGGATTAATATAGTAAAAATGGCCATTTTACCAAAAGCAATCTACAGATTCAATGCAGTCCCCATCAAAATACCAATCCAATTCTTCAAAGAGTTAGACAGAACAATTTGCAAATTCATCTGGAATAACAAAAAACCCAGGATAGCTAAAGCTATCCTCAACAATAAAAGGACTTCAGGGGGAATCACTATCCCTGAACTCAAGCAGTATTACAGAGCAATAGTGATAAAAACTGCATGGTATTGGTACAGAGACAGACAGATAGACCAATGGAATAGAATTGAAGACCCAGAAATGAACCCACACACCTATGGTCACTTGATTTTTGACAAAGGAGCCAAAACCATCCAATGGAAAAAAGATAGCATTTTCAGCAAATGGTGCTGGTTCAACTGGAGGGCAACATGTAGAAGAATGCAGATCGATCCATGCTTATCACCCTGTACAAAGCTTAAGTCCAAGTGGATCAAGGACCTCCACATCAAACCAGACACACTCAAACTAATAGAAGAAAAACTAGGGAAGCATCTGGAACACATGGGCACTGGAAAAAATTTCCTGAACAAAACACCAATGGCTTATGCTCTAAGATCAAGAATCGACAAATGGGATCTCATAAAACTACAAAGCTTCTGTAAGGCAAAGGACACGGTGGTTAGGACAAAACGGCAACCAACAGATTGGGAAAAGATCTTTACCAATCCTACAACAGATAGAGGCCTTATATCCAAAATATACAAAGAACTCAAGAAGTTAGACCGCAGGGAAACAAATAACCCTATTAAAAAATGGGGTTCAGAGCTAAACAAAGAATTCACAGCTGAGGAATGCCGAATGGCTGAGAAACACCTAAAGAAATGTTCCACATCTTTAGTCATAAGGGAAATGCAAATCAAAACAACCCTGAGATTTCACCTCACACCAGTGAGGATGGCTAAGATCAAAAACTCAGGTGACAGCAGATGCTGGCGAGGATGTGGAGAAAGAGGAACACTCCTCCATTGTTGGTGGGATTGCAGACTGGTAAAACCATTCTGGAAATCAGTCTGGAGGTTCCTCAGAAAATTGGACATTGAACTGCCTGAGGATCCAGCTATACCTCTCTTGGGCATATACCCAAAAGATGCCTCAACATATAAAAGAGACACGTGCTCCACTATGTTCATCGCAGCCTTATTTATAATAGCCAGAAAATGGAAAGAACCGAGATGCCCTTCAACAGAGGAATGGATACAGAAAATGTGGTACATCTACACAATGGAATATTACTCAGCTATCAAAAACAACGAGTTTATGAAATTCGTAGGCAAATGGTTGGAACTGGAAAATATCATCCTGAGTGAGCTAACCCAATCACAGAAAGACATACATGGTATGCACTCATTGATAAGTGGCTATTAGCCCAAATGCTTGAATTACCCTAGATCCCTAGAACAAACGAAACTCAAGACGGATGATCAAAATGTGAATGCTTCACTCCTTCTTTAAATGAGGAAAAAGAATACCCTTGGCAGGGAAGGGAGAGGCAAAGATTAAAACAGAGACTGAAGGAACACCCATTCAGAGCCTGCCCCACAGGTGGCCCATACATATACAGCCACCCAATTGGACAAGATGGATGAAGCAAAGAAGTGCAGACCGACAGGAGCCGGATGTAGATCGCTCCTGAGAGACACAGCCAGAATACAGCAAATACAGAGGCGAATGCCAGCAGCAAACCACTGAACTGAGAATAGGTCCCCCGTTGAAGGAATCAGAGAAAGAACTGGAAGAGCTTGAAGGGGCTCGAGACCCCAAAAGTACAACAATGCCAAGCAACCAGAGCTTCCAGGGACTAAGCCACTACCTAAAGACTATATATGGACTGACCCTGGACTCTGACCCCATAGGTAGCAATGAATATCCTAGTAAGAGCACCAGTGGAAGGGGAAGCCCTGGGTCCTGCTAAGACTGAACCCCCAGTGAACTAGACTATGGGGGGAGGGCGGCAATGGGGGGTGGTTGGGAGGGGAACACCCATAAGGAAGGGGAGGGGGGAGGGGGATTTTGCCCGGAAACCGGGAAAGGGAATAACACTTGAAATGTATATAAGAAATACTCAAGTTAATAAAAAAAAAAAAAGTAAAAAAAAAAAATGACTTCATGAAATTCATAGGCAAATCGATGGAACTGGAAAATATCATCCTGAGTGAGCTAACCCAATCACAAAAGTGCACACATGGTATGCACTCACTGATAAGTTAATATTAGCCTCAAAACTCAAATTATCCAAGATACAATCCACAGACCACTTGAAGCTGAAGTGAAGGACAACCAAAGTGCAGATGCTTCAGTCCTTCTTAAAGGGGGGAACAAAAATATCCACAGGAGGAGACATGGAGACAAAGCTGAGCAGAGACTGAAGGAATGGCCATTACAGCCTATCCCACCTGGAGATCCAGTCCATATACATACAGCCACCAAACCAGACAATATTGCTGATGCCAAGAAGTGCATGCTGACAGGAGCCTGATATAGCTGTCCTTGAGAGGCTCTGCCAGAACATGACAAATACAGAGGTGAATGCTAGCAGCCAACCATTGAACTGAGAACAGGGTCCCAATTGGAGGAGTTAGAGAAACGATTGAAGGAGCTGAAGGGGCTTGCAACAATACCAACCAAACAGAGCTCCCAAAGAGTACACATGGACCAACCCATGGCTCCAGCTACATCTGTAGCTGAGGATGGCCTTGTTGGGCACCAATGGAAGCAGCCCTTGGTCATGCAAAGGCTGGATCCCCAGTGTAGGGGAATGTCAGGGCAGGGAGGTGGTAAAGGGTGGGTTGTTGGGTGGAGAAAAACCCTGATACAAAAAGGGGGAGGAGAGATGAGGTAGGTGGTTTATGGACGGGAAACTGGGAAAAGGGATAACATTTGAAATGTAAATAAAAATTGCCCATTTTTTTAAAAAAAAGATGTTTTACTCTAAGAAGATGTTTTTAGGAGGGTAATGCAAATTAAGATAGAAACTGAATTAGACTATAAAACTTTACATAGGATAGATGATAAATACTTTTCCTTAATGGCCTAATACTATAGACGGGACATTATAAGTGTATACCATAGATTCCAGTTTTCATAATTGTTTTAATTGTATGCAATTTATAAAAGAATCCTTTTATTTGACCAAAAAGAGAGAATGTAAAGAGAATATCTTGTGTAATATATGGATACATCACCTGTGGCTTAGGCAGGAAATAGAGAATGTGGAACACTGGGAGAGAGAACGATTCTGGGATAGAGTCAGGAGGGAGATTTGCCAGGAAGATATAATGAGGTGCACATTTGGTACCTGAGCCTAGGTAGCCAGCCATGTGGTAGAACGCAGGTTAAAATAAATCAGGTATCTTATGTTATGACTGTAGTCACAGAAGAACCTAACTATATTGCCAAGCTATTTGTAAAAATATTTTGAGTCTGAGTTTTATTTCTGGGAGCATGAGGCTGAGAGGAAGACCAGGGTTTAACTTCAACATTCTACTGCCACATAAACCCTACCTGAGAAAAGAATTTTGTATCTTTTTCTTTTTAATCTCTGAGGTAACTTTACCTAAATCAGTGAACAGAATGTTAAAGTTACTTGAAACATGCCTATTGAACTAAAAATTGAATGAGATTCTGGAATTACCTCTAACTTCAGCTACATCTTCTCGATTCTACTAGATGATAAACCTGCATGTTTTAATATTCCATAGGAAGTGTAAATAGTGATTTTTTTAAAAAAAGCCAAGATGTGTGTTCAGGCCACTCCCTTTCTTGGAAACATTTTTAATAATTCAGTCACTTTTATATCCAAAGGAATAAGCCAGAATAGTGGATATATACACATATTTCCATTTGCTCTAAGGGTCACAAAATGACAAATAAAATGATTTTTAAAAACTAACAATAAAGAAAGAACAGTAAATGCAGAATATCTATAAAATTTTATAACTGAAAAACAGATGAACATCAAGTTACTCAGAAAAACCAAAAATAAGATAACTCTAGAAGACAGTTGAGGGGAAAGCTAAGAGATACCCTGGCCGAGCATGGCATTTTATACCTGCAATTCCAGGGCTTGGGGGATCCAGTCAGGTAAATGAGAGTTCAAGAGAAGACCTAGCTACATAGAGTAAGCTAAAGATAAGCCTGGGCTATACAAATCTCATTTCAAAAAACTCAAGCAGTGATGGGTGGGAATAAACCTGGTTTAGGTCACATATTCCCCATATACTCAGGAACTAGATATTCTAGATACTTTAATTCATGGGTATGACTCCAGCTATAGCTTATGATGAAAAAGCAGGCCAACAACAATATAGAATTGTATTCCCTTGAAGAAGCCTCTCTGAAATTGTATTGGCACAGCAAACTGTACTCAGAGCTCCTCTTTCTTCTCTCCTTAGAAATCACCCCAGTGGAGCAGGACCTCAGCCTCTGTTCACAGCATGAATATATTCTGTCTTCTCTAAATACTGATCAGCCTCCTAACAACAAACAGACCCACCAGTGTGTTACATTTTGAATATGAGATGTGTCTTGTGTTGGAGGCTTGCTTCTCACTGCCTTTCAGGAAATGACTGCATCATACGGTCTCTGCTGGGTTCATAATCTGATGGCTTTATTGAGAGGCAGTAATATAAGCTAGGCACTGCAGCCTAGAGTAAGAGTGCTGTAGTTTATGTTAGAAATGTTCCTTATAATCAGAGAAAAAACTGGAAGAGTTTGAAGGGGCTCGAGACCCCATATGTACAACAATGCCAAGCAACCAGAGCTTCCAGGGACTAAGCCACTACCTAAAGACTATACATGGACTGACCCTGGACTCTGACCTCATAGGTAGCAATGAATATCCTAGTAAGAGCACCAGTGGAAGGGGAAGCCCTTGGTCCTGCTAAGACTGAACCCCCAGTGAACTAGACTGGTGGGGGGAGGGCGGCAATGGGGGGAGGGTTGGGAGGGGAACACCCATAACGAAGGGGAGGGGGGAGGGGGATGTTTGCCCGGATACCGGGAAAGGGAATAACACTTGAAATGTATATAAGAAATACTCAAGTTAATAAAAAAAATATAAAAAAAAAAGAAATGTTCCTTATGGGCTCGTGTGTTTGAACACTCGGTCTAAGCTAGAGGCACCATTTAAGAAGGTTGTGGAATCTTAGAAGGTGGAGCGTTACTGGGAAATGTTTATGGGGACATACCTTGAGATTTGAGATTTTATTCCTTCTCCCCCTCTCCCTCCCCCTCCCCCCGTCTCTGTATGTCTTTGTTTCTGTCTTTGTGTCTTGGTTCATCCCTCTCAGACTTTGATATGTATGTTTCTGTTTGTCCATCCAGCTGTCTGCCTGTCTGTCACTGTTCCTCCCACCTTTGGTGTGTGTGTGTGTCTTTCTGTTTATCTGTCTGTCTCTGTTCATACATCCCCCACCTTTGGTGTGTGTGTGTGTCTGTCTGTCTGTCTGTCTCTCCTCTCTCTTCTCTCTCTCTGTCCCTCCCCCATCTCTGCGTCTATCTATCTGTATCTGTCTGTCTTTCCCCATCTTCCTCACCGCCTTCTCTGCATCTGCTGATGTGAATTTTATGTTCTTCTCACCATGCCTTCTTCACATGCCTCTCCAAAAGTGACGGACTACATCCTTTTTGGAATAATGAATTCAAATAAATCATTTTTCCCTGAAGTTGCTTTTGTCGGGATGTGTTATCCCAGCAGCAGGAAAATAACTAGAACAAAGATGGGTCACAGGGAATTCCCTGAAAAGGTGCATGATGGGAAAAGCCTGAATTGATGAGCCCTTCTGCCTGGATGGTTCTGCCTTGTCAAAGGCATAGGAGCAACAGAGTCACCTGAACATGACTTAAAATCTGAAACAAACACAATTAACCTTTCCTCCTTAGAGCTATTTCTCTCAGGTATTTTGCCACAGTGCCAAGAGCAAACACACATCCTACATGGATAACCCTACAATTATTCTCATAACCCTATGCCATATTCCATTGCTAACATGTTCAGTTGGGAGCTACATATCTGATTTCCTCTATAGTTCTGACTCAATGGCTAGGAGAAAAGCTACATAAAATTTAGTTGAGGATGCTAAGTAGTGAACAGTGCTCTTCTAAGAAATGCATAGTTGAATGTGACATCGGGGAGGTACACAGTTGCCTGGTGGCTTCCAGCTTGTCTCTCCTTCTCCTCAACTTTGTGTCTACCTCTTCTTTCCAGCTGAAGTTATAGTGACAAGATTCCCAAACCTGATGACAAGCCTGTAGTGACAATATATTGGTTAACAGTTTGCCACATTTTTCTCCCTCAAGTTTAGATCCAGTCATATTCGAGTGGCTGGGCACACTAAGTTTCAAGAATTTCCCTAGATCCCATTTCTTTATGCACATCAGTACCTGAAAGCACTTGCTGTTATCTTTTCCTCTTGTTTCCTAGTTCATCACTGACTCTGCACCTACCACTTGTTTTTGTGGTTTAAATATTGTCTAAATATTTAATAATATATAGAGGACAAACTTCTGCCTCTTTTATGGAATGCTGACTGACATCCCACAAGCTCCTCCCATGCTTAGCGTTTTCTACCAGCTTTATGATCGTCCTATTAACCTTAATTGCTCTGGCCACACATCTGAGAAAATACTAGGATACAGGAAACCATGAAACAAATAAACAAAAAGAATTTCAGGTGTGGTGGAGGAGAAAACTAATACTTCCCTATACTGCTGTAAGTATCCATTAGGAAAGGAACCATCTGGGTAGCCTACAAACCATAACACTGACCAATAAGATGCCCACAATGGTGCAACAGTGGCATTTTTATCTTGGGGGAAACTAATAGCCATTGGACTTATGGCTAAATTCATACGTGGTTTTATAAACCTCATAAATCCAAGAGGAGAACCTGCTGCTGCCATTTTCTTAAACCAATATCCTTTTTCACTGTACTCTAAATCCTTATTCTTATACCCACAGATAAGTTTGGCAGTACCTCCTATCAAAGAAACTTCTTTTTGCAGTAGACTGAGCTACTATAAAAATCAACAGCCAGTCAAAAGGCAAAGAATAAGTGACCTTGGGGTGCTTAGCCCCAATTGATGTACCAACAAGCTATCTTACTTCATGAAAGATTTAGCTAGCATTGCAAAAGGCTAGGAAGAAAGACCGTAAGAGTCAAAGAGCTGCAATATCTTTTGGTAGATGGCGTCGACTATACATGACAGGATTGCTATTGAGAGACCAGATCTTTTAGGTTCAGACTCCGTCTTAGAGAACTTGACCCAAGGTTCAACTCAAATTAATTAACAGGCTGGTACCTAGCACCAGTTTCCAGGTTACCCCCCAACAAGACCTGTGTCTAACGCCAGTTTCTAACCAAAGCCTACATGTAACACCAGTTTCCAGGTTATTCCCCAACAAATCTACACCTCAGGGTTATAAGCCTGCCCCGACACTTCACTTCCTATCAAACACTAATCAAGAGGAAAGCAGAAGTCAAGTTTATGGTTTGACTCCCAACACCAGCCAATTATGTAAAAGGATATGATACGTCCCCAATAGGGTGTGTGCTAGGCTAGAAACCTCCTTCTTGCCTCTATAAATGCTTGCCTAAAACTAGGCTTCCCATCCTACTGTGTCAAGACTGGCAGGGGGCCCAACTTGAACTTACAAAGAGACCCTAATACAATTGCATCAGAATTGGCTCCTTGGTAGTCTTTAGGGGCTCATGAATGCTTCCTGGTACAATACTATACCCATGAAATCTTAACAATATGGTCGATTCCACAAGATTTGGACAATGATAAGAACAGTTAATATGTGATGGGGAAAAATTTACAAGGTCTCACTTCTAGATGAAGAGCAATCAGTGGCTATTGAGAGTTGATCTTCTCCAAGGACAAGCCCCTGATAGGTTATCTAATCTTAATTAGTCAGATGTAAACACATGTAAATAAGAGCAACACTAAATAATCAATACATTTTCTATATGTGTTTGTGAATATACACAGAAATATATGTATATGTACACATATACGTGCTTAACAGTAATGATTAGGAGAAAAGTTGATGAACTTGAGAAGGAATGAGGGGTTACATAAGAAGAGTTGGAGAAGGAAGGAACTGGTAGACACTATATAAACACAGTACTCAGTAAATGAAGTTTCCAAAAAGATTTAAAGAAAAAGACAACTAGTGTTGTAAAGGTACATATATTGCAAGTGACATCAAGTAATAAAAAGGAATCGTGGGATTGAATATGGTTGAACATACCTGGAAGCTAAAGCAAGGTGATGTTCATGAGACCATGCAGCTTGAGCCACAGTGTGATCTTGTCACACAAAAAATGGGGGCAGAGAGGAAGGGAAGAAATGGGGATGTAGAGATGGATGGGTGGAAGGAAGGGAAAGAGGGAGGGAGGGAGACAGAGAGATATAGAGAAAGAGGGAGAGAGGAAGGGAAGGAAGGAGGGAAAGAAGAAAACAAAGGGTAAGAAAGAAGGAAAAAGGAAACTAAGAAAGGCATTGAGATTCCTCAGTGAGTAAAAGGCACTCACCATGAAGCCCAAGGCCCTAAGTTTGAGCCCTTGAATCAACTTAGTGGAGGTAGAGCTTCAACTCCACAAAATTGTCCTCAGAGCTCCACAGAGTTACCGTGGGATATGTGCATGTACACACAGATGCATACATGCAAACACATGCATACATACAAACACACACATACACATAGACACAAAGATGCATGCATGCAAGTGCACACGCAGAATATTAATCAAGAAGAACAATAAAAATAAAAAACTTGAAAATTAGAAATCTAATAGTAAAAATGAAAGGAATGTTAATAAAATATTGATGCTACCACCATAAAGAAGAAGAAAAGTAAATAAGAAATAAATTTTAAAAGTTAAACACAGAGAAAATGAGTGGTCTGCAAACAAATCCCATGGGGAAGAGAGCTGAACACCCAGGACTGAAGAAATCCTGAGACTGCAGGACAGACTGCCACTTCTACACACCTCTGCCCACATCCCCAGCCCAAGGAGAAACTGCACAGTGCCTCTGGACACTGGAATATAGGAAAAGTCAGCCACCGGTACCCGTGGTTCTGGTCTGTACCCAGGACCGAACAGAATCGGCCAAGCAGTTCCCTGCACTCAAATCCTGTGGAGGAGAGAGCTGGACCCTCAGAAGTGTGGACACTCCTGAGAAGTTAGAGGAGACTACCCTCTGCCCACAGTCCAGACCCAAGAGAGAATTGCCTAGTGCTAACTGTGCCTAATGGGTGCAAGGACCTAGGAGCAATCAGGGGCGGGACACTTTGATTTCTGCCCATGCCTAGAGCTGGAGGACAGTCTCCAGGAGTGCCCACACTGAAATCAGAGCACCTGTTCTCAGGAAAGGCTGAAAGAAAACAGGAAAACAGTTTCACAGGAGTGCTGACACAGAGGCCTACAGCAGGGTCAAGTCACTCTCAGAAACAGCAAGACAAGCAAACACCAGAGACAGGCCAATGGCTAGAGGCAAGCGCAGGAACCTAAGCAACAGGAACCAAGACTGCTTGACATCATCAGAGTCCAGTACTCCCACTGAAGCAAATAATGGATATCCATACACACCAGAAAAGCAAGATTTAGATTTAAAATCACATTGTTTGATAATGATGGAGGACTTTAAGAAGGACATAAAGAACTCCCTTGAAGAAATGCAGGAAAACACAAGTAAACAAGTAGAAGCCCTTAGAGAGGAAACACAAAAAGTCCTGAAAGAATTACAGGAAAACACAACCAGACAGGTAAAGGAATTGAAAATGGAAATAGAAACAATAAAGAAAGCACAAAGGGAAACAACCCTGGAGATAGAAAACCTAAGGAAGAGACAAGGAGCCGTAGATGCAAGCATCACAAGCAGAATACAAGAGATAGAAGAGAGGATCTCAGGGGCAGAAGATACCATTGACAACATTGACATGACTGTCAAAGATAATGTAAAATGCAAAAAGCTCCTAACACAAAACATCCAGGAAACTCAGGACACAATGAGAAGATCAAACCTAAGGATAAAGAAGAAAGTGAAGACTCCCAACTTAAAGGGCCAGTAAATATATTCAACAAAATTATAGAAGAAAACTTCCCTAACCTAAAGAAAGAGATGCCCATAAACATACAAGAAACCTACAGAACTCCAAATAGATTGGACCAGAAAAGAAATTCCTCCTGTCACATAATAGTCAAAACACCAAATGCACAAAACAAAGAAAGAATATTAAAAGCAGTAAGGGAAAAAGGTCAAGTGACATACAAAGGCAGACCTATAAGAATTACACCAGACTTCTCACCAGAGGCTATGAAAGTCAGAAGATCCTGGACAGATGTCATACAGACCGGAAGAGAACATAAATACCAGCCCAGGTTACTGTATCCAGGAAAACTCTCAATTAACATAGATGGAGAAACCAAGATATTCCATGACAAAACCAAATTCACACAATATCTTTATGCAAATCCAGCCCTACAAAGGATAATAGATGGAAAACTCCAACACAAGGAGAGAAACTACACCATACAGAAAGCAAGAATATAATTTATTTGCAATGAAACCAAAAGAGAGACACACAAACAAAATTCCTCCTCTAACAATGAAAATAACAGGAAGCAACAATCACTATTCCTTAATATCTCTCAACATCAACAGACTCAATTACCCAATAAAAAGACATAGACTAACAGACTGGATACATAAAGAGGACCCAGCGTTTTGCTGCATGTAGGAAACACACCTCAGAAACAAAGACACACAGTACCTCAGAGTAAATGTCTGCAAAACAACTTTCCAAGCAAATGGCCCAAAGAAACAAGCTGGAGTTGTTCTTCTAATATCAAATAAAATTGACTTTCAACCAAAAGTCATGAAAAAAGATAAGGAAGGACACTTCATACTCATCAAAGAAAAAATCCACCAAGATGAACTCTCAATCCTAAATATCTATACTCCAAATACAAGGGCACCAACATTCATAAAAGAAACCTTTCTAAAGCTCAAAGCACACATTGCACCTCACATAATAATAGTAGGAGATTTCAACACCCCACTCTCATCAATGGACAGATCACGGAAACAGAAATTAAACAGAGACATAGACAGACTAAGAGAAGTTATGAACCCAATGGATTTAACAGATATTTACAGAACATTCCATCCTAAAACAAAAGGATGTACCTTTTTCTCAGCACCTCATGGAACCTTCTCCAAAATTGACCATATAATCAGTCACAAAAGAGGCCTCAACAGATACAGGAAGATAGAAATAATCCCATACGTCCTATCAGATCACCACGCACTAAGACTGGTCTTCAATAACAAAAATAATGACAGAAAGCCCACATATACATGGAAGTTGAACAATGCTCTACTCAATGACGACTTGTTCAAGGAAGAAATAAAAAAAGAAATTAAAGACTTCTTAGAATTTAATGAAAATGAAGATACAACATACCCAAACTTATGGGACACAATGAAAGCGGTGCTAACAGGAAAACTCATAGCTCTGACTGCTTGCAAAAAGAAATAGGAGAGAGCATATGTCAGCAGCTTGACAGCACACCTAAAAGCTCTAGAACAAAAAGAAAGAAAGAAACCCAAGAGGATTAGAAGGTAGGAAATAATCAAACTCAGGGCTGAAATCAACCAAGTAGAAACAAAAAGGACTATACAAAGAATCAACAAAACCAGGAGCTGGTTCTTTGAGAAAATCAATAATATAGGTAAAAGCTTAGCCAAACTAACCAGAGGTCACAGAGAGTGTATCCAAATTAACAAAATCAGAAATGAAAAGGGAGACATAACTGAATCTGAAGAAATTTAAAAAATTCATCAGATCTTACTACAAAAGCCTATATTCAACAAAACCGGAAACTCTGGAGGAAATGAACAATTTTCTAGACAGAAACCACGTACCAAAGTTATATCAGGAAAAAATAAACCATCTAAACAACCCCATAACTCCTAAAGAAACAGAAGCAGTTATTAAAAGTCTCTTAACCAAAAAGAGTCCAGGACCAGATGGGTTTAGTGCAGAATTCTATCAGATTTTCATAGAAGACCTCATACCAATACAGTCCAAACTATTCCACAAAATTGAAACAGACAGAACACTACCGAATTCCTTCTAAGAAGCCACAATTACAAATACTGAAACCACACAAAGACCCAACAAAGAAAGAGAACTTCAGACCATTTTCCCTTATGAATATCGACACAAAAAATACTCAAAAAAATTCTTGCAAACTGAACCCAAGAACACATCAAAACAACCATCCATCATGATCAAGTAGGCTTCATCCCAGGGATGCAGGGATGGTTTAATATACAGAAATCCATCAATGTAATCCACTATATAAACAAACTCAAAGATAAAAACCACATGATCATTTCATTGGATGCTGAGAAAGCATTTGACAAAATTCAATATCCCTTCATGATAAAAGTTCTGGAAAGATCAGTAATCATATCTAAACATATCTAAACATAGTAAAAGCAATATACACAAACCAGTAGCTAACATTAAATGAAATGGAGAGAAACTTGAAGCAATCCCACTAAAATCAGGAACTAAACAAGGCTGCCCACTCTCTCACTACCTATTCAGTATAATACTCGAAGTCCAATTCAGAGCAATAACACAACGTAAGGAAGTCAAAGGTATACAAATTGGAAGGGAAGAAATCAAAATATCACTCTTTGCAGATGATATGATAGTATACTTAAGTGACCCCAAAAGTTCCACCAGAGAACTACTTAACCTGATAAAGAACTTCAGCAAAGTGTCAGGGTATAAAATTAACTCAAACAAATCAGTAGCCTTCCTCTACTCAAAGGATAAACAGGCTGAAAAAGAAATTAGGGAAATGACACCCTTCACAATAGTCCCAAATAGTATAAAATATCTTGGTGTGACTTTAACCAAGCAAGTGAAAAATCTGTATGACAAGAACATCAAGTCTCTGATGAAAGAAATGTGGAAAATCTCAGAAGATGGAAAGATCTTATAGTAAAGATGGCCATTTTGCCACAAAGCAGTCTATAGATTCAATGTAATCCCCATCAAAATTCCTACTCAATTCTTTATAGAAATAGAAAGAGCAATTTGCAAATTCATTTGGAATAACAAAAAACCCAGGATAGTGAAAATCATACTCAACAATAAAAGAATTTTGGGGGAAGATAGATCAGGCAGATAGATCACTGGAACAGAATTAAAGACCAGAAATGAACCCACACACCTATGGTCACCTGATCTTTGACAAAGGAGCTAAAACCATCCAATGGAAGAGAGGTAGCATTTTCAATAAATGGTACTGGTTCAACTGGAGGTCAGCATGTAGAAGAATGCAGATCGATCCATGCTTATCACCCTGTAGAAAGCTTAAGTCCAAGTGGATCAAGGACCTCCACATCAAACCAAATACACTCAAACTAATATAAGAAAAAGTGGAGAAGAGTCTTGAACACATGGGCATTGGGAAAATTTCCTGAACAAGACAACAATGGCTTACACTCTAAGATCAAGAATGGGACCTCATAAAACTGCAAAGCTTCTGTAAGGCAAATACACTGTCATTAGGACAAAACAGCAACCAACAGATTGGGAAAAGATCTTTACCAATCCTATGTCTGATAGAGGGATAATATCCAAAATACAGAAAGAACTCAAGAAGTTAGACTCCAGAGAGCCAAATAACCCTTTTAAAAATGGGGTACAGAGCTAAACAAAACATTCTCAGCTGAGGATTATCGAATGGCCAAAAAGCACCTAAAGAAATGTTCAACAGCCTTAGTAATCAGGGAAATGCAAATCAAGACAACCCTGAGATTTCACCTCACACCAGTGAGAATGGCTAAGATCAAAAACTCAGGTGAGAGCAGATGCTGGCGAGGATGTGGAGAAAGAGGAACACTCCTCCATTGTTGGTGGGATTGCAAACTGGTACAACCATTCTGGAAATCAGTCTGGAGGTTCCTCAGAAAATTGGACATTGAACTGCCTGAGGATCCAGCTATACCTCTCTTGGGCATATACCCAAAAGATGCCCCAACATATAACAAAGACACGTGCTCCACTATGTTCATCGCAGCCTTATTTATAATAGCCAGAAACTGGAAAGAACCCAGATGCCCTTCAACAGAGTGAGTTCCAGGGCAGCCAGAATTGTTACACGGAGAAACCCTGTCTCAAAAAAGAAAACTAAACTAAACTAAAACAAACAAACAAAAAGCAACCACATAAAACTTGTTTATTTTGGTGATTTGAATAAAAAATGACCCCTGATAAGTTCAAACCTTTGAATGTTTGGTCCAGATTTGATGCAATGATTTGGGAAGGATTAAGACGTTTGTGGAACAGTCAAGGACACTAAGAGAACACCTCCCACAGAATCAACTAAGCAGGGCACATAGGGGCTAACAGAGACGGAAATGATAGTCATGCAGCCTGTGTGGGTCTACATTAGGTCCTCTGCATACATGCTGTGGTTGTTTAACTTGAACTTCTTGTGAAGTACCTCACAGTAAGAGTTGGGTTGTCTCTGACTCTTTTGCCTATTCATGAGACCCTTTTTCTCCTACTGGGTTGCCTCGTTTAACCTTGATATGGTTCATGCCTAGTCTTGTTGTAACTTCTTATGCTATGATTGGTTAATGCTACCAGGAGGCCTGCTCTTTTCTGAAGAGAAACAGAGGAGCAGTGGATCTGTGGGAGAGGGCAGATGAGATAATCTGGAAGGAGAATAAGAAAGAGATGCTGTGGCCAGGATGTATTGTGTAAAAGAATAAATTTTTAAAAGACTTGTGGCTTTGTTGCAGGAGGGGTGTCACTGGGGGACTGTGGGCTTTGAGGTTTCAAAAGCCCATGCCATATCCAGTTAATACTGAACCCCTGCCCACAACTTCTCTCTATGTTGTGCTTGTGGATAGAGACATAAGCTCTCAGCTACTTTTCCAGTGACCTGTCTATCTGTCTGCTGCCATGCTCCCCGACAGGATGGTCATAAATCCCTAACCTTCTGGAATCACCAGCCCTCAGATTAAATCCTTTCTTTTATAAATTGCCTTGGTCATGGTGTTTTCTCAGAGAAATAGAAGCAAGACATCCAGAAAATCAGGCATCTATAAAAACAGAAAGGAGAAAAAGAAAAAGATTGATAGTGAAAACTATTAAACTAGAGGTTCAGTCACAATGGCACATTTACTACCTGTGATGGTTAGCATTGACTATCCACTTGACGATACCTAGAATCACCCCAGAGAAAAGCACCCATGCCTGATGATGAGAGATTGTCTAGAATAGGTTGACTGGGGAAGGAAGACTCACCTTAACTATGGGCAGCATCCCTTCACAGGCTCAGATCCTGAACTAAAAAAAATAGAAAGCTGCCTGGGCACCAGCACCCACCTTTGCTCCCTGTTTCCTGACTGGATGTAATGTGGCCAGCTGCTTCAAGCTCCTGCTTCCATGACTGATCATCTGTAGTGGATACCTTCAGCTGAATCAAAAGAAACCTTTCCTTCCAATGTTTGACTTATAAGTTATTTTATCACAGCAATAAGGCAATTAATACATTGCCCAGCAATGGATGAAAATGAATCCACATTGAACCATATCACTCAAAACACAGTAATATCAGAAAAAGATGATTCTTTTCAGCTTCTAGAGAGTAAAAAGTGACCATAACTTTAAAACAGATAAAGGTGAGAATGAATGTAAACTTCCTGGTCCCTTTCCTTCCCTCTGTCCCTCCCTCTTCCTGCAACCCTCCTTTCCTTTCTTCCTTTTTTTTCCTCCTGCTAGAGTTAGAATCTAGGACTATGCTAGGAAATCCCAGCACATTCCTGGAAAACACTCCACTAACCACCGAGAGCTATAGCCCAAGCCCTACACTTCAAAATACTTGGGTTTCAATTGAAAATAATTTTCCGGGATCCCGGCCCGCAGCAGCTCTCTGCTCCCAAACCCCGTGGGAGAGAGACCTCACCGCCTGATCAGGTGGGCACTCCTGAGGTTGCAGAGCGGAGGAGACCACCAACACTGCCCACCCCTGCCCACATCCCTGGCCCAAGAGGCAACTGTATAAGGCCTCTGGGTTCCCGTAGGGGAGGGCCCGGGAGCGGCAGGATCCCTGCGCCTGAGACACCGCCGGAACCTGAAGGAAACAGACCGGATAAACAGTTCTCTGCACCCAAATCCCGTGGGAGGGAGAGCTAAACCTTCAGAGAGGCAGACACGCCTGGGAAACCAGAAGAGACTGCACTCTGTGCACATCCAGACGCCAGAGGAAAACACCAAACGTCATCTGAAACCCTGGTGCATGGAGGCTCCCGGAAAGAGCGGCGCAGATCTTCCCGGTTGCTGCCGCCGCAGAGAGGACTTAGGCAGTACCCCACGAGCAAACTTGAGCCTTGGAACCACAGGTAGGACCAACTTTTCCCCTTCAAGAAACCTGCCTGGTGAACTCAAGACACAGGCCCACAGGAACAGCTGAAGACCTGTAGAGAGGAAAAACTACACGCCCAAAAGCAGAACACTCTGTCCCCATAACTGGCTGAAAGAAAACAGGAAAACACGTCTACAGCACTCCTGACACACAGGCTTATAGGACAGTCTAGCCACGGTCAGAAATAGCAGAACAAAGTAACACTAGAGATAAGCTGATGGCGAGAGGCAAGCGCAGGAACCCAAGCAACAGAAACCAAGACTACATGGCATCATCGGAGCCCAATTCTCCCACCAAAGCAAACACGGAATATCCAAACACACCAGAAAAGCAAGATCTAGTTTCAAAATCACATTTGATCATGATGCTGGAGGACTTCAAGAAAGACATAAAGAACTCCCTTAGAGAACAAGTAGAAGCCTACAGAGAGGAATCGCAAAAATCCCTGAAAGAATTCCAGGAAAACACAATCAAACAGTTGAAGGAATTAAAAATGGAAATAGAAGCAATCAAGAAAGAACACATGGAAACAACCCTGGACATAGAAAATCAAAAGAAAAGACAAGGAGCTGTAGATACAAGCTTCACCAACAGAATACAAGAGATGGAAGAGAGAATCTCGGGAGCAGAAGATTCCATAGAAATCATTGACTCAACTGTCAAAGATAATGTAAAGTGGAAAAAGCTACTGGTCCAAAACATACAGGAATCCAGGACTCAATGAGAAGATCAAACCTAAGGATAATAGGTATAGAAGAGAGTGAAGACTCCCAGCTCAAAGGACCAGTAAATATCTTCAACAAAATCATAGAAGAAAACTTCCCTAACCTAAAAAAAGAGATACCCATAGGCATACAAGAAGCCTACAGAACTCCAAATAGATTGGACCAGAAAAGAAACACCTCCCGTCACATAATTGTCAAAACACCAAACGCACAAAATAAAGAAAGAATATTAAAAGCAGTAAGGGAAAAAGGTCAAGTAACATATAAAGGCAGACCTATCAGAATCACACCAGACTTTTCGCCAGAAACTATGAAGGCCAGAAGATCCTGGACAGATGTCATACATACCCTAAGAGAACACAAATGCCAGCCCAGGTTACTGTATCCTGCAAAACTCTCAATTAACATAGATGGAGAAACCAAGATATTCCATGACAAAACCAAATTTACACAATATCTTTCTACAAACCCAGCACTACAAAGGATAATAAATGGTAAAGCCCAACATAAGGAGGCAAGCTATACCCTAGAAGAAGCAAGAAACTAATCATCTTGGCAACAAAACAAAGAGAATGAAAGCACACAAACATAACCTCACATCCAAATATGAATATAACAGGAAGCAATAATCACTATTCCTTAATATCTCTCAACATCAATGGCCTCAACTCCCCAATAAAAAGAAATAGATTAACAAATTGGATATGCAATGAGGACCCTGCATTCTGCTGCCTACAGGAAACACACCTCAGAGACAAAGACAGACACTACCTCAGAGTGAAAGGCTGGAAAACAACTTTCCAAGCAAATGGTCAGAAGAAGCAAGCTGGAGTAGCCATTCTAATATCAAATAAAATCAATTTTCAATTAAAAGTCATCAAAAAAGATAAGGAAGGACACTTCATATTCATCAAAGGAAAAATCCACCAAGATGAACTCTCAATCCTCATCTTCGATTGGTTTATATACAAGTGTGCAATTTCTAGGCTTGAAAGTAAAATGATGCTATCTGGTGCTGGATAGAGGAGCATTATTTTTTATTATGGCAGCTTGCTATTTTTGTAACATGGTGATTTGGTTGAACACAATAAAGTACAGTAGTAACTGATCTCCCCCTCTTCCTGGATGAGTGAGGAGATGATTAAATGTTGATGTCAGCATCCATGAACATATTCAGATGAGCTTCTGCTTCTGTTGAAAAGGATGCTGTGTTTGATTGTGGTCCGAAGCTTTGAAGCACTACTTGGCATCTCCTTCCTTGGAGGTCTCACTGTTTTAACATAACAGATTTGATAGCTTGTTGGTAAGGTGAGGTCCAGCTTGTCTCCACTAGGTCATCTTCATGTGAATCCGGTGGTTATACGGTTTTGTTCTAGGGATATTTCATTTTTTTAATAACGGCTTTAGCTGACATTTATGGAGAGAATGAATCCTTAGAAGTGTGCCACTAGTGAAAGGAAATCCTGTCTAGAGTATGTTTCTTTACAAAGCTGTGTCACACCATCCTTTGGGCCCTCTGCTGGAAAAGTAGAATCAAGTCTCAAATAATGCCTTTTAAATTGTATCCTCTAGTATTATAGATGTAGGACAGTACTGTATCATACCTCTGTGGATGTAAAATAGCTTGTACCTGCTTTATGATACGTAGTAGTGATCGTGCTTTATCAGAGCTGTTTTTAATGATGTTGCTCAGAATGTTTTCTTTCCAGATGATGATTGAGAAGCTAATTTAAAAAAAAATGGTGCCAGGTACCACAAGAGTAACAGAACTGTGCTGTTTTCTTGGGTTTTGTTTTTTTACTTTTTTTTTTTTTAATGGAGTGTGCTGGATGTCTCTACAGTTTTGTTCAGATGACTGCAGAACCTGGAAAAGCTGTTGCTGCTGTTGATGCATAACACACTGCTATTATTGGTCTTTTTATATAAATATAAATATATATATACAGATATATAATTTGAATTTTTTGAAACTTTACCTGTGCTGTCAACTTTCGAAAAAAGTATCCCCGTTTACTGTGTTGAGTTGGCACTGTACAGAAATTAACAGCCATATTGGTCTAGAAATGTTGAACTTAAGTTTTTTCCATTTGTACAGGGGTAACACACTGTATTAAATATGTAAGGTCTTATATATGTGGGTTTGATTACAAAAACTAATAAAGTATTCTCTAAATAAAAAAAAAGAAAATAATTTTCCAACAACATTTCTGATCACAGATTTCCCTCCTCCATCTTCTCCCAGATCCTCCCTATCTCCCCGCCCAATCCAATTTCATGACTTTTTTTTTTCTTTCTTTCTCTCTCTCTTTAGAAAAAAAAATGGTCAAACAAAAAGGCAAACAAATTAGAATTTTAAAAATGACAAAACAGTAAAAGACCACAAGAACACACACACACACACACACACACACACACACACACACACACACACACACACACAACAATAGAAAAACACAAAATTGGAAAGCATAACATACATGCAAATGACTAGTAAAATTTTATAAAATGCCCAAAGAACTATAAGATAAAAATTCTACAAAAACTACTAAGTTCATTTTGTGTAGACTATCTACTAGTAAGGCTTACCCTTAAGTGTCATTTATACCCAATTAGACTCCATTGAAGAAAACTGACAGTTGTCAATTGAAGATAGCTTCTTGGTTAGGGATCAGAGATCTGTCTGCTTCCTTCAGTGTTGTGACCTTGTCTGACTTAGAACTTGCAGGCCCTGTGCATTGCAACAGTCTCTGTGAGTTCATATTTGCATCACATGTGTTGTGTCTAGAACAGGACTTCCTTAGTATCACCCACTTCCTTTGGATATTACAATCTTTCTGTCTTATCTTCTGCATAGTTACCGATCCCTGAATGGAGACATCCCATTTAAAACTTAGTGTTTCAAGGTCTGTCAGTTCTGCCTGAGGAAGCTTCTCTGATGATGGCTATGCATGACAGTGTTTCATGGGTTTAGGAGAATATTGATAGGAGTAAATTTAATATTGTGTTCTATAGCAATACAATAGTATTTTGTTTTCTCCTAAGTTCATGAACCATGTAGTCTCAGGTAGTCCTAGGTTTTATCTCATTGAGCAGACATTAAATCCAATCAGATAATGAATGGTTACTCCCACAGCTCTTGTGCCACAAGTACACCAGAGTATCAGGCAAGCAGGTCACCATTGTAGATATCAGGCTTTGTAGCTTGGTATTTACTTTCCTTCTCTGGTAGCCTTGCAGTAACAGAGTACCTTCCAGTAACATGAACCCTAGTCATTAGGGAATGAAAGCTCTAGTTAGGTACCAGCTAACCTTCTCTATGTTCCATGAGACATAGAAGTGTTGCCTACAGCTGTAGGCCCTTACCATCAGTTTACAAGAACCTACCAATAGCCTTGGCAATAACCCAAGATGTTTGCGGGTTTCCATGAAACCCTTTTGGCTAACACTCAATGTCATGTCACCCATTCCTGGCACTGGAAGGCCAACTTAGTGACAAACAATGTCTAGTTAGGGTATTTTCTTGTTATTTGATCACACCATTTACATTTTTCATACAAACACAAACCCATAGAAAGATAGATGATAGATAAATAAATAGATAATAAATAGATATCTTATATCCTCCATATATATGATATATCTTAGGAATATATGTAAGTATGTATATATATATATATATATAATATATATCATATCCCTAAGATAGGTAGATAGATATACCTATCTTCTGAAGTTTCTACTGCAATAAGTTTCCATATGACTCCTCAAATGGCTCTTAGTATTAGCTGGTTTTCTCTGTATTCCCTCTCTTATCCCTTTTTTTCCTCCTTATTTAATCCTCCAGTGTCAATCTCTACCCTATATCTTCATAAGTATAAATGCTATTTCTCTTCCTTCAGAGATTTCCCCCTTCCCCTTAATCCTTTAGACCTAACTACTGTATATACACAGATTGTAAGACACCTATCAAAGGCTTGAAAGGCCTTTACATCTGCATACAAGAGTACACATTTCATATTTGTCCTTTTGAGTGGTACTGGATTACCTCATTCAGAATTTTTTTCCCTATCTCCATACATTTCCTTGCAAATTTCATGGTTTTCTTAACAGCTGAATAATATTCTATTGTGTAAAAGTACCACATTTTCATTATCTATTAATCTGTTGATGGACATCTAGGCTGTGGCTGTTACAAATAAAGCAGGTATGATCCTGGGTGAGCAAGTGTCTCTGTTGTGGAACGTGAGGTCATTCGGCTCTATGCCCAAGAGTAGTTAAGCTGGATCTTGATTTAGATCTATTCCAAGCTTCTTGAGGAATCGCCAAACTAATTTCCATAGTGGCTATATAAGTCTGCACTTCCTCCAGGAATAGATGAGTGTTCATTTTTTTCCCCACATCCTCATCAACATGGGCTGTCACTTGTTTTATTGATCTTAGCCATTCTGACTGCTATAAGATGAAATCTCAAAATAGTTTTGATTTGCATTTCCGTGATGACTAAGGGTGCTGAATGTTTCTTTAAGTGTTTCTCAGTCAATTAAGCTTTATCTTTTGAGAACTCTCTGCTTAGTTCTGGAACTCAACTTTTAAATGGGTAATTTGTTTTCTTGATGTCCAGGGTTTTTCGTTCTCTCTGTATATTTTAAATATTAATCTTCTATCTGATGTGTAATTGACAAAAAGCTTTTGTCAATCTGTGGCCTACTACTCTTTCTAAATGATGGTGTCCTTTATCATAGAGAAACTTTTCAGTTTCATGAGGTACTATTTATTTTTTTGTTTGTTTTTTTATTTTCTGCTAATTTATTATTATTTTTTTTTATTTTTTTTTAAAACATTTTCTTTTTATTAACTTGAGTATTTCTTATATACATTTCAAGTGTTATTGCCTTTCCCGGTTTCCGGGCAAAATCCCCCTCCCCCCTCCCCTTCCTTATGGGTGTTCCCCTCCCAACCCTCCCCCCATTGCCGCCCTCCCCCCATAGTCTAGTTCACTGGGGGTTCAGTCTTAGCAGGACCCAGGGCTTCCCCTTCCACTGGTGCTCTTACTAGGATATTCATTGCTACCTATGGGGTCAGAGTCCAGGGTCAGTCCATATATAGTCTTTAGGTAGTGGCTTAGTCCCTGGAAGCTCTGGTTGCTTGACATTGTTGTACTTTTGGGGTCTCGAGCCCCTTCAAGCTCTTCCAGTTCTTTCTCTGATTCCTTCAACGGGGGACCTATTCTCAGTTCAGTGGTTTGCTGCTGGCATTCGCCTCTGTATTTGCTGTATTCTGGCTGTGTCTCTCAGGAGCGATCTACATCCGGCTCCTGTCGGTCTGCACTTCTTTGCTTCATCCATCTTGTCCAATTGGGTGGCTGTATATGTATGGGCCACCTGTGGGGCAGGCTCTGAATGGGTGTTCCCTCTGTTTTAATCTTTGCCTCTCCCTTCCCAGCCAAGGGTATTCTTTTTCCTCATTTAAAGAAGGAGTGAAGCATTCACATTTTGATCATCCGTCTTGAGTTTCGTTTGTTCTAGGGATCTAGGGTAATTCAAGCATTTGGGCTAATAGCCACTTATCAATGAGTGCATACCATGTATGTCTTTCTGTGATTGGGTTAGCTCACTCAGGATGATATTTTCCAGTTCCAACCATTTGCCTACGAATTTCATAGACTCGTTGTTTTTGATAGCTGAGTAATATTCCATTGTGTAGATGTACCACATTTTCTGTATCCATTCCTCTGTTGAAGGGCATCTCGGTTCTTTCCATTTTCTGGCTATTATAAATAAGGCTGCGATGAACATAGTGGAGCACGTGTCTCTTTTATATGTTGAGGCATCTTTTGGGTATATGCCCAAGAGAGGTATAGCTGGATCCTCAGGCAGTTCAATGTCCAATTTTCTGAGGAACCTCCAGACTGATTTCCAGAATGGTTTTACCAGTCTGCAATCCCACCAACAATGGAGGAGTGTTCCTCTTTCTCCACATCCTCGCCAGCATCTGCTGTCACCTGAGTTTTTGATCTTAGCCATTCTCACTGGTGTGAGGTGAAATCTCAGGGTTGTTTTGATTTGCATTTCCCTTATGACTAAAGATGTTGAACATTTCTTTAGGTGTTTCTCAGCCATTCGGCATTCCTCAGCTGTGAATTCTTTGTTTAGCTCTGAACCCCATTTTTTAATAGGGTTATTTGTTTCCCTGCGGTCTAACTTCTTGAGTTCTTTGTATATTTTGGATATAAGGCCTCTATCTGTTGTAGGATTGGTAAAGAACTTTTCCCAATCTGTTGGTTGCCGTTTTGTCCTAACCACCGTGTCCTTTGCCTTACAGAAGCTTTGCAGTTTTATGAGATCCCATTTGTCGATTCTTGATCTTAGAGCATAAGCCATTGGTGTTTTGTTCAGGAAATTTTTTCCAGTGCCCATGTGTTCCAGATGCTTCCCTAGTTTTTCTTCTACTAGTTTGAGTGTGTCTGGTTTGATGTGGAGGTCCTTGATCCACTTGGACTTAAGCTTTGTACAGGGTGATAAGCATGGATCGATCTGCATTCTTCTACATGTTGCCCTCCAGTTGAACCAGCACCATTTGCTGAAAATGCTATCTTTTTTCCATTGGATGGTTTTGGCTCCTTTGTCAAAAATCAAGTGACCATAGGTTGTGTGGGTTCATTTCTGGGTCTTCAATTCTATTCCATTGGTCTATCTGTCTGTCTCTGTACCAATACCATGCAGTTTTTATCACTATTGCTCTGTAATACTGCTTGAGTTCAGGGATAGTGATTCCCCCTGAAGTCCTTTTATTGTTGAGGATAGCTTTAGCTATCCTGGGATTTTTGTTATTCCAGATGAATTTGCAAATTGTTCTGTCTAACTCTTTGAAGAATTGGATTGGTATTTTGATGGGGATTGCATTGAATCTGTAGATTGCTTTTGGTAAAATGGCCATTTTTACTATATTAATCCTGCCAATCCATGAGCATGGGAGATCTTTCCATCTTCTGAGGTCTTCTTCAATTTCTTTCCTCAGTGTCTTGAAGTTCTTATTGTACAGATCTTTTACTTGCTTGGTTAAAGTCACACCGAGGTACTTTATATTATTTGGGTCTATTATGAAGGGTGTCGTTTCCCTAATTTCTTTCTCGGCTTGTTTCTCTTTTGTATAGAGGAAGGCAACTGATTTATTTGAGTTAATTTTATACCCAGCCACTTTGCTGAAGTTGTTTATCAGCTTTAGTAGTTCTCTGGTGGAACTTTTGGGATCACTTAAATATACTATCATGTCATCTGCAAATAGTGATATTTTGACTTCTTCTTTTCCGATCTGTATCCCCTTGATCTCCTTTTGTTGTCTGATTGCTCTGGCTAGAACTTCAAGAACTATATTGAATAAGTAGGGAGAGAGTGGGCAGCCTTGTCTAGTCCCTGATTTTAGTGGGATTGCTTCAAGTTTCTCTCCATTTAGTTTAATGTTAGCAACTGGTTTGCTGTATATGGCTTTTACTATGTTTAGGTACGGGCCTTGAATTCCTATTCTTTCCAGGACTTTTATCATGAAGGGGTGTTGAATTTTGTCAAATGCTTTCTCAGCATCTAATGAAATGATCATGTGGTTTTGTTCTTTCAGTTTGTTTATATGATGGATCACGTTGATGGTTTTCCGTATATTAAACCATCCCTGCATGCCTGGGATGAAGCCTACTTGATCATGGTGGATGATTGTTTTGATGTGCTCTTGAATTCGGTTTGCCAGAATTTTATTGAGTATTTTTGCGTCGATATTCATAAGGGAAATTGGTCTGAAGTTCTCTTTCTTTGTTGTGTCTTTGTGTGGTTTAGGTATAAGAGTAATTGTGGCTTCGTAGAAGGAATTCGGTAGTGCTCCATCTGTTTCAATTTTGTGGAATAGTTTGGATAATATTGGTATGAGGTCTTCTATGAAGGTTTGATAGAATTCTGCACTAAACCCGTCTGGACCTGGGCTCTTTTTGGTTGGAAGACCTTTAATGACTGCTTCTATTTCCTTAGCAGTTATGGGGTTGTTTAACTGGTTTATCTGTTCCTGATTTAACTTCGATACCTGGTATCTGTCTAGGAAATTGTCCATTTCCTGAAGATTTTCAAATTTTGTTGAATAAAGGTTTTTATAGTAAGATCTGATGATTTTTTGAATTTCCTCTGAATCTGTAGTTATGTCTCCCTTTTCATTTCTAATTTTGTTAATTTGGACGCACTCTCTGTGTCCTCTCGTTAGTCTGGCTAAGGGTTTATCTATCTTGTTGATTTTCTCAAAGAACCAACTTTTGGTTCTGTTGATTCTTTCTATGGTCCTTTTTGTTTCTACTTGGTTGATTTCAGCTCTGAGTTTGATTATTTCCTGACTTCTACTCCTCCTGGGTGTATTTGCTTCTTTTTGTTCTAGAGCTTTTAGGTGTGCTGTCAAGCTGCTGACATATGCTCTTTCCTGTTTCTTTCTGCAGGCACTCAGCGCTATGAGTTTTCCTCTTAGCACAGCTTTCATTGTGTCCCATAAGTTTGGGTATGTTGTATCTTCATTTTCATTAAATTCTAAAAAGTTTTTAATTTCTTTCTTTATTTCTTCCTTGACCAGGTTATCATTGAGTAGAGCATTGTTCAATTTCCACGTATATGTGGGCATTCTTCCCTTATTGTTATTGAAGACCAGTTTTAGGCCGTGGTGGTCCGATAGCACGCATGGGATTATCTCTATCTTTCTGTACCTGTTGAGGCCCGTTTTTTGACCAATTATATGGTCAATTTTGGAGAAAGTACCATGAGGAGCTGAGAAGAAGGTATATCCTTTTGCTTTAGGATAGAATGTTCTATAAATATCCGTTAAGTCCATTTGGCTCATGACTTCTCTTAGTCTGTCGACATCACTGTTTAATTTCTGTTTCCATGATCTGTCCATTGATGAGAGTGGGGTGTTGAAGTCTCCCACTATTATTGTGTGAGGTGCAATGTGTGTTTTGAGCTTTAGTAAGGTTTCTTTTACGTATGTAGGTGCCCTTGTATTTGGGGCATAGATATTTAGGATTGAGAGTTCATCTTGGTGGATTTTTCCTTTGATGAATATGAAGTGTCCTTCCTTATCTTTTTTGATGACTTTTAGTTGGAAATTGATTTTATTTGATATTAGAATGGCTACTCCAGCTTGCTTCTTCTGACCATTTGCTTGGAAAGTTGTTTTCCAGCCTTTCACTCTGAGGTAGTGTCTGTCTTTGTCTCTGAGGTGTGTTTCCTGTAGGCAGCAGAATGCAGGGTCCTCATTGCGTATCCAGTTTGTTAATCTATGTCTTTTTATTGGGGAGTTGAGGCCATTGATATTGAGAGATATTAAGGAATAGTGATTATTGCTTCCCTTTATATTCATATTTGGATGTGAGGTTATGTTTGTGTGCTTTCATTCTCTTTGTTTTGTTGCCAAGACGATTAGTTTCTTGCTTCTTCTAGGGTATAGTTTGCCTCCTTATGTTGGGCTTTACCATTTATTATCCTTTGTAGTGCTGGATTTGTAGAAAGATATTGTGTAAATTTGGTTTTGTCATGGAATATCTTGGTTTCTCCATCAATGTTAATTGAGAGTTTTGCTGGATACAGTAACCTGGGCTGGCATTTGTGTTCTCTTAGGGTCTGTATGACCTCAGTCCAGGATCTTCTGGCCTTCATAGTTTCTGGCGAGAAGTCTGGTGTGATTCTGATAGGTCTCCCTTTATATGTTACTTGAACTTTTTCCCTTACTGCTTTTAATATTCTTTCTTTATTTTGTGCGTTTGGTGTTTTGACAATTATGTGACGGGAGGTGTTTCTTTTCTGGTCCAATCTATTTGGAGTTCTGTAGGCTTCTTGTATGCCTATGGGTATCTCTTTTTTTAGGTTAGGGAAGTTTTCTTCTATGATTTTGTTGAAGATATTTACTGGTCCTTTGAGCTGGGAGTCTTCACTCTCTTCTATACCTATTATCCTTAGGTTTGATCTTCTCATTGAGTCCTGGATTTCCTGTATGTTTTGGACCAGTAGCTTTTTCCGCTTTACATTATCTTTGACAGTTGAGTCAATGATTTCTATGGAATCTTCTGCTCCTGAGATTCTCTCTTCCATCTCTTGAATTCTGTTGGTGAGGCTTGTATCTACAGCTCCTTGTCTCTTCTTTTGGTTTTCTATATCCAGGGTTGTTTCCATGTGTTCTTTCTTGATTGCTTCTATTTCCATTTTTAATTCCTTCAACTGTTTGATTGTGTTTTCCTGGAATTCTTTCAGGGATTTTTGCGATTCCTCTCTGTAGGCTTTTACTTGTTTATTAATGTTTTCCTGTGCTTCCCTAAGTGTGTTCATGTCTTTCTTGAAGTCCTCCAGCATCATGATCAAATATGATTTTGAAACTAGATCTTGCTTTTCTGGTGTGTTTGGATATTCCATGTTTGTTTTGGTGGGAGAATTGGGCTCCGATGATGGCATGCAGTCTTGGTTTCTGTTGCTTGGGTTCCTGCGCTTGCCTCTCGCCATCAGATTATCTCTAGTGTTACTTTGTTCTGCTATTTCTGACAGTGGCTAGACTGTCCTATAAGCCTGTGTGACAGGAGTGCTGTAGACCTGTTTTCCTCTCTTTCAGTCAGTTATGGGGACAGAGTGTTCTGCTTTCTGGCGTGTAGTTTTTCCTCTCTACAGGTCTTCAGCTGTTCCTGTGGGCCTGTGTCTTGAGTTCACCAGGCAGCTTTCTTGCAGCAGAAAATTTGGTCTTACCTGTGGTCCCGAGGCTCAGGTTCTCTCGTGGGGTGCTCCCCACGGGCTCTCTGCAGCGGCAGCAACCAGGAAGACCTGTGCCGCCCCTTCCGGGAACTTCAGTGCACCAGGGTTCCAGATGGTCTTTGGCTTTTTCTTCTGGCGTCCGAGATGTGTGTGCAGGGAGCAGTCACTTCTGGTTTCCCAGGCTTGTCTGCCTCTCTGAAGGTTTAGCTCTCCCTCCCACGGGATTTGGGTGCAGAGAACTGTTTATCCGGTCTGTTTCTTTCAGGTTCCGGCGGTGTCTCAGGCACAGGGGTCCTGCCGCTCCTGGGCCCTTCCCCACGGGAGCCCAGAGGCCTTATACAGTTTCCTCTTGGGCCAGGGATGTGGGCAGGGGTGAGCAGAGTTGGTGGTCTCTTCCGCTCTGCAGCCTCAGGAGTGCCCACCTGACCAGGCGGTTGGGTCTCTCTCTCACCGGGTCTGGGAGCAGAGAGCTGCTGTGGGCCGGGATCCGCGGGTGTGGGACTTCCGGTAAACACAGAACGTGCCCGGTCCTAGAGAAATTCTGCTTTCCTGTGTCCCAAGCTCACCAGGCAGCTTTCTTGCAGCAGAAAATTTGGTCTTACCTGTGGTCCCGAGGCTCAGGTTCGCTCGTGGGGTGCTCCCCACGGGCTCTCTGCAGCGGCAGCCTTATTATTTTTTTTTTTTTATTAACTTGAGTATTTCTTATTTACATTTTGAATGTTATTCCCTTTCCCGGTTTCCGGGCAAACATCCCCTAATCCCTCCCCCTCCCCTTCTTTATGGGTGTTCCCCTCCCCACCCTCCTTCCATTGCCGCCCTCCCCCCAACAATCACGTTCACTGGGGGTTCAGTCTTAGAAAGACCAAGGGCTTCCCCTTCCACTGGTGATCTTACTAGGCTATTCATTGCTACCTATGAGGTCAGAGTCCAGGGTCAGTCCATGTATGGTCTTTAGGTAGTGGCTTAGTCCCTGGAAGCTCTAGTTGCTTGGCATTGTTGTTCATAAGGGGTCTCGAGCCCCTTCAAGCTCTTCCAGTTCTTTCTCTGATTCCTTTAACGGGGGTCCTATTCTCAGTTCAGTGGTTTGCTGCTGGCATTCGCCTCTGTATTTGCTGTATTCTGGCTGTGTCTCTTAGGAGAGATCCACATCCGGCTCCTGTCGGCCTGCACTTCTTTGCTTCATCCATCTTGTCTAATTGGATGGCTGTATATGTATGGGCCACATGTGGGGCAAGCTCTGAATGGGTGTTCCTTCTGTCTCTGTTTTAATCTTTGCCTCTCTATTCCCTGCCAAGGGTATTCTTGTTCCCCTTTTAGAGAAGGAGTGAAGCATTCACATTTTGATCATTCGTCTTGAGTTTCATGTGTTCTAGGCATCTAGGGTAATTCAAGCATTTGGGCTAATATCCACTTATCAATGAGTACATACCATGTGTATTTTTCTGTGATTGGGTTACCTCACTCAGGATGATATTTTCCAGTTCCAACCATTTGTCTATGAATTTCATAAAGTCGTTGTTTTTGATAGCTGAGTAATATTCCATTGTGTAGATGTACCACATTTTCTGTATCCATTCCTCTGATGAAGGGCATCTTGGTTCTTTCCAGCTTCTGGCTATTATAAATAAGGCTGCGATGAACATAGTGGAGCACGTGTCTTTTTTAAATGTTGGGGCATCTTGTGGGTATATGCCCAAGAATGAGGTACTATTTATTAATCACTGGTCTTCATGCCTATACTATCCATGCTCTATACAAAAAGTCTTTTCCTGTGGGAATAAGTTCAAGACTATTCACCACTTTGTCTTCTGTCAGGTTAGTGGATCCAGTTTTGTGTTCAGAACTTTGAACAACTTGGACTTGAGTTTTCTGCAGAGCGATAAGTATTTTCACTCTTCTTTCTACACGCAGACATACAGTTTGACCAGCATCATTTGTTGAAGATTCCATCTTTTTTTTTCCTAGTGTATATTTTGGCTTCTTAATTAAATTCAGGCATCCATAGGTGTGCATACTTATGTCTGGGTCTTAAATTTGATTCCATGGATCAATGAGCCTGTTTTTATGCCAATAACATGCTCTTTTGGGTGGGTATTGTCTTTTGTTTTTTTAACCTTAGGTCTGTCATACAATTTGAGTTTGGGGATGACGATACTTCGAGCAGTTCTTTATTATCCAAGATTATTTATTTGTTTGTTTAATTAAGATCATGACTTTTTTGTTTCCCTAAAAAGCTGAAATTTGTTCTTTCACGTTCTGTTAGAATTTGTTTGAATTTTGGTGGGGACTGCATTGAATCTGCAGATTGATCTTGGTAAAATGGTCATGTTTGCTCTATCAGTCTGGCTGATCCATGAGCATGGGAGACCTTTCAATACTCTGATATCTTCTTCAGTTTCCTTCTCCAGTGTTCTGAAGTTCTTATTACATGTTTTACACTTGCTTAGCTAGAGTTACCCTGAGATATTTTAATGTTGGGGGGATATTCTATTATTTAAGATATTGCTTCCCTGATTTCTTTTTCAGTCAGATTGTCATTTGTATGTAGAAAGGCTCCTAAGTTTTTTTTAAAGATTTATTCATTTATTATATATAAGTACACTGTAACTGTCTTCAGACACACCAGAATAGGGCACCGGATCTCTTTACAGATGGTTGTGAGCCACCATGTGGTTGCTGGGAATTGAACCCATAACCTCTGGAAGAATAGTCGTGTGCTCTTAACCGCTGAGCCATCTCTCCAGCCCAGGCTCCTAAGTTTTGTGTGTTAGTTTCGTACCCTATTTTGCTGAATATATTTATCACCTATAAAATTTTCCTGATGGAGTTTTAGGCCCTTTTGTGTATAAAATAATATCATCTACAAATAAAGGTATTTAGATTTCTTCCTTTCCTATTTGTATCCTTTTGATCTCTTTCAGTTATCTTACTGTGCTAGCTAAGCCTTTACGTATTATACTGAATAGGTATAAAGAGAGTGAACAATCTTTTCTCATTCCTGATTTTAGTAGAATTGCTTTGAGTTTCTCTCCATTTAGATAGATGTTAGCAGTGGGTTTGCTGTACGTTGCCTTTGCTACGTTAATGTGTTTCTATCATAAAAAGTATTGAATTTTGTCAAAAAACTTTTTGGCATATAATGAGTTCACCACATGGATTTTTGTCTATCAGTCTACTTATGTGATGGATTATGTTTGTTGATTTTCAACTGCTCAACCATCCCTGCATCTCTCTGATAATGTCTACTTAATTAAAGTGGATGATGCTTTTGATGTGTCCTTGTATTTGGTTTGCAAATACTTTGTTGAAAAATTATTTCATATGGGATTTTGGTCCGTAATTTTCTTTGTTGGGTTTTTATGTGATTTAGGAGTCAGAATAATGTGACTTCATAAAAATTATTAGGAAATATTTCTTCTATTTCTAATTTGACAAATAATTTGAGGAGTATTGGTGTGAATTCTTCATTGAAAGTCTAATATAGCTTTTCACTGAATCCTTCTGGCCTTAGGTTTCTTTTGGATAGAAAACTTTTAATTGCTGCTTTTATTTCACTAGAGGTTAGCTTGGTGAATAAATGATATACCCTCTTTTTAGATTTGTTTTTCCCTTTAAGAGTATGTGGTATCCTTCCCTAGGTCTTTTGATTAGTTTGTGTTTGAAATTTATTTTGGGAGATATTAAACTGACTATACCTGATTTTTTTTTCTTGGGATTGTTTGCTTGAAATATCTCTTCTCATCCTTTTATCCTGAAGTTATATCTACCCTTGATGCTAAGGCGTGTTCCTTGTATGTAACATAAACTCCTGTTTTCAAATCCCATCTGTTAGTCTGTGTCTTTCTTTGTTATTTATCCATTTATTTATATATATTCTTATTCATTTTTACTTATTTTATGTGTATTTATTTGTACATATTTATTTTTATTGGATATTTATTTACATTTCAAATGTTATCCCCTTTCTTGGTCCCCCCCCCAAAAAAACCCCTATCCCATCCTCCCTCCTCCTGCTTCTATGAGGGCGCTTCCCCACACATCCATCCACTCCTGCCTCCCCTCCCTGGCATTTCCCTACATTGGGGCATTGAGCCTTCACAGGACCAAGGGTCTCTCCTCCCACTGATGTCCAATAAGGCCATCCTCTGCTACATATGCAGCTGAAGACATGGGTTTGAGCATCCCTTTCTGTATTTGTTAGACTCTGGCAGAGTCTCTCACAAGACAACTCTATCAGGCTCCTGTCAGCAAGCACTTCTTGGCACCTGCAATAGTGTCTAGATTTGGTGTCTGTGTATGGGATGGATCCCCAGGTGGGGCAGTCTCTGGATGGCCTTTCCTTCCGTCTCTGCTCTATACTTTGTCTCCATATTTCCTCCCTTGAGTATTTTGTTCCCCCTTCTAAGAAGGACTGAAGCAGTCACACTTTGGTCTTCCATCTTCCTGAGCTTCCTGTGCTCTGTGAATTATATTTTGGGTATTCTGAGCTTTTTCCATCTATGTTAACTGGGAGTTTTATTAGGTATAGTAACCTGGGCTGGCATTGGTGTTCTCTTAGGGTCTGTATGACATCTTCCCAGAATCTTCTGGCTTTCATAGACTCTGGTGAAAAGTTCGGTGTAATTCTGATAGATCTGCCTTTATATGTTACTTGACCTTTTTCCCTTACTGCTTTTAATATTCTTTCTTTGTTTTATGCATTTGCCGTTTTAACTATTTTGTGACAGAGGAATTTCTTTTCTGGTCTAGTCTATTTGGAGTTCTGTAGGCTTCTTGTACATGGGTATCTCTTTCTTTAGGTTAGGGAAGTTTTCTTCTATAATTTTGTTGAAGATATTTACCGACCCTTTAAGTTGGAATCTTCTCTATCTTTTATACCTGTTATCCTTAGGTTTGATCTTTTGATTGTGTTTTGGATTTCCTGGATGTTTTAGGTTAGGAGATTTTTGCATTTTGCATTTTCTTTGACTGTTATGTCAATGTTTTCTATGGTATCTACTGCCCCTGAGATTCTCTCTTCTATCTCTTGTATTCTGTTGATAATGTTTGCATCTATGACTCCTGATATCTTTCCTAGGTTTTCTTTCTCCGGGGTTGTCTCCCATTGCGATTTCTTTATTGTTTCTATTTCCATTTTTAGATTCTGGATGGTTTTGTTCAATTCCTTCACCTGTTTGGTTGTGCTTAGGTTCTTGTACTTGCCTCACCATCTGGTTATCTCTGGTGTTAGTTGGTCTTGCTGTTTCTGACTGGAGCCTGTCCCTCCTGTAAGTCTGTGAGCCTGTGATCTTGGGTGTGTCAGCACTCTTGGGAGACTCGTGCTCTCCAGGCAGGATTTGGGTCTCAAGAGCTATGCCACCAGGTTAACTCTGGAGCACAGATGGGGACTGGAAGAATCCTGTCTCCAGTTGCTCCGTGGTTCCTGAGTCCTGTGGTTTCCTTGAAGGTCCCTCTTTAGCCAGTTATTGGAGTAAAACTGTTCATCTCACAGTCTGTGTCTCTTTATTAAGGAATTGAGACCATTTATATTGGCATTTATCAATCAGAAGTGTTTATTGATTCCAGTTATGTTATGGTGATATGGGCTTCATCTCATCTTTATTTTCTGGTCTTGGATTATTTATTCCTTGTGTTTTCTTTGGTATGGTAGCCAATTCAGGCTGGTTTTTTAATGCCTCCTGCAGAGCTCCAATGGTAGATCGTGCATGAATCTGGATTAATCATGAAATGAACCCACCCACCCAACTATTATTATTGATAATCTTGCTGGGTATAGTAGTCTAATCTGGCTCTCTGTCATCTCTTAGAATTTGCATAACATCTGTCCAGGTACTTCTGGCTTTAGAGCCTCCATTTAAAAGTAGGTATTAGTGTAATTGGCTATACCTTTGTATGCTTTTTTCCTTTTGTAGCTGTTCATATTCTTTCCTTATTATGTATTTTCCATAGTTTGATTATTATGTGTTCTGAGGAATTTCTTTTCTGGTCTTGTCTATTCTCTGTTCTGTATACTTCTTCTACCTTGATAGGCAGCTCCATTTTTAAATTAGAGTAATTTTCTTCTATAATTTTATTGAAAATATTTTCTTGATTTTGAGGTGGGCTCCTCCTGCTCCTTCTCATCTTCATCCTCCTATTATTCATTTATTTGGTCTTTTAATTCTTGGAAAAATTTTTTGCCTATATTTCTTTTTACATTTCATATTTTATTTGACTGGGGTATCTATTCTTTCTACTTTGTCATTAATCCCTAAAATTCTTTCTTCCATGTCTTATACTCTGTTGGTGAGGCTTGTCTTTGATATTTTTGTTTGACTTCCTAAATTTTTAATTTCTAGTTTTATCTCAGTTTGGCTTTTCTTTAGTGATTTTATTTCTACTTTAATGTTTTGGATTAGTTCTGTTATTTCATTCCACTGTTTGTGTTTTCACAGACTTCATTAAGGGATTTACTTATACTCTTTTTAAAGTCACTGAACATATTCATATTTTAATTACATAAAATAATTGCTATATTGAAGTTCTTCCTTCAGATGTATTGCATTTCTTGGGGTCTACTGTAGTAGGTGTAGTGGGTTCTTGTGGAAGCCTATTGTCTTAGATGTTAATGCTAATTTTTGTGGTTTTGCATATGGGTATCTGAGGTTGGTATGATTGAGATGATTCTAGGTATTAATATCTGGTCTTGTCTTTACTAAATGGGTATTCCACTCCTTGATTTCTGTAGCCCTCTCTGGATCTTAAAAATGTTTATTGGCTGTGGGTTGCCTGATAGAAAACACTTCTGCCGGTGGGTAGCAGAGGGGAAATAGAGGTGGGTTAGGAGAGAAGGCAGAGAGGGACTTCAGGAAAGAACTATGAAGTTTCTGTCACCACACCAGCAAGTGCTGTCCCCAGGGCATTAGAAGTGTGGTTGGAAGAGGAGATTCTTTGAGTAGGTTGCAGTGAGGAAAAGAATAATCTAGAAAGATGGGGATAAAAGGGCTGAGGGAACTCTGGATCTGAACCAGGCGTTGGAATCTCTAGTGTATGAAGTTGAGGAGGGAAGAGGAACACTTAGAAGCAGGTGTTCCTGGGCTGAGGATGAGAATAGAGAGATGGTACTCAAGGACCTGAAGGATGGTGTGAATCAACTACGCAAGTCCCAGTTGGTGTGCTCACTGGCTGTTTCAGAAAGAGAGTGTTGCTAGCTATTGATGGCTGTCGCAAAGGGCCATCTTCAAACTTTAATTCTATTTTAACAGTACTTTGGTTTCTGTAAAATGGAATGCATGAACACACACACACACACACACACACACACACACACTAGAGCATTTAAGATACATTCATAAAACTACATAGAGCATATCTTGGCAGTTGGATGCTACAAGAAGTTGCTAATAGTATTTGCTGCCCTGAAGATGAGAAACTAGTTGGTTCTTGGGAAAGAAATATAAGAAAAGAAACTTACGTCCCTGTTTGATTGCTTTTGGATTTTGTACAGTGCGTATATTAGCTCCTAAAATCTATTAAAAAATCAAACCAACATTCCCCAAACCAAAGAGACTACTATTAGACTTTTAATAACCAGTGAAAAAAGATTTTATATTTATAAAATGTACATTTTATAAATTATTATCATGTGGAACTCTACACATAGTCAAACTGTCAGGCATTGGGCAGAATAAGGGCATTTAGATATTTATGACATAAAGTTTGGAATATACCTTCTGCTATATTTCTCACAAAGTTACTAGAAAAATGCTTCGAATATGGACCAAATGAGCCTAAAAGCCCAGAGATGAAGGTGTAGAACATAGAAGACCTAGTTTAGGAGAGGGAAAGGAATCTACAGGTGAAGGGATGACCCAACCTAACAGGTGTCCAGTCCATTGTGAGCTGGCCAGAACTCTTCCACGAAACTTCTTCCAAAATATGGAGTAGAGCCCCTACAGGAATGCCAGAAAGCTGGCTGGAGCCATTCCTGGCCCTACTTGCTCCCAGATGCATTCCCCATTGGTCTCCAGCAATGTGTTTTCAATAGAGATGGCCCAAAGGGTGGACATTAGCATACCGTGTAAGTATACTGTGCCTGAAGGCTAAAGTGTAGCAAAAGCTATGGTAAGCAAAATCGGTGATTTCTTTATTCCTCCACGTAGGGCAGCTTCTTCAGTATTTTCTTCACTCTCTTCTCTACCTTCAGCCTTTCTTAGACACTGAGGTTGCAGCTTCAAACCCTAGGGTACAATGATACCACCTTTCTGCCTTTGCTCTCTGAGCTTGAGAGAAAAGCTAATTCTCATGGTGCTATTCCTCCCGCATTAATTACTTCATTGCTTCATTTTAGATTCACAGCTGCTCATTGAGTTCTAAATCTTTGCATTAAATTTCCTCTCATGTTAATTCTTGAAGTGGTTTCTGCTTCTCCTGATGAGACTAGTATATGTTTAAATTGGAGACTAGGAAGCCAAGAAGAATCGCAAACCCAAATAATTAAAGCAGAGACCAAAATTTGGGCAAGAAACAGTAGTTGCTACATTTTACTATGTATTTCATATCTTATTTCTATTTAGTAAATCAAATAATATAGATTATTCATGCTGTTATAATAAGAAATAATGTAACTCATCTAGTAGTCTTGATCTGATATTTGCCCATCTGTTTGCCCAAACATGGTAGACTAGGCCATAGGATTTCTCCTATAAAGAAGAAAAGAGACTCCTTTCCCTTGAAGTGCCAAGGATGAGTTCCCAATCTAGTAACAAAGGTGAAATGAAGAATGCCAAGGAAGCACAAGACTGTGTGTCCTGCTGTGTTTTTGAAGCCTCCTTTCCCAAGTCATTGGGAAGGCTGGGGGGAAATCAAGTTCAGGTGGCCTGCCTTTGCTCTGGCTTTGGAACTCTAAAAGGAGAACAGCTCTCCAAATGGGCATCAGAAGCGATCTAGATCAATCTGGCTGTAACTATGGATTTTAAGTGGGAATTTGTCAGGGGTGGAGAAAACTATAGCTTTTGATAGCTGTGATTTGATGGACAGAACACTCTGAATAAGCTTGGAGTTGTTCAGAAAGCTGTAAGGAGAACCAAAGTGGGGCTAACTGAGTCCCAAATCAGAAGAACAAGCTCATTGCCACAAAGAGCCCAGGTCCAGTAGTGAGATCAGACAAGCAGGACAGTGCTTAACACTAGACTGGGACCAAGAAAATCCTGCTTTCCTCAAATCTCTCGACAACCCCCTTCAAAAGAAACTCCAGATCCCTCCCCACCCCCACCCCCAAAAAATGCAGGTAGAGGTGGAATAATGGAATCTCCTTGCAAAAGTTGTTTCATTTACATAAACGCAGTTGGAAAGTAGAATGCCCAAACATCTTATGCAAAACAAGATAAGTTGTGTTACTCCCCAACCCCAAAAGATTTTTTTTCTTGCTAATCATACTGTTGAAACTGAATTCTATTAATACTGGTTCCTAAATTTCTTGACTTTCCGAGAGGCATAATAGAGCGGGGTTTCCTTGATCACTGGAGTTACATTGGAGTCCATTTGCTACCTCACAACAAAAAGTTTTATTACAGAAGCCAAGGACTTAACTGCAAGAAAGCTGGAGCCCAGGGAGCTTTAACATCAGAGGAGAGGTTAAAGCTGAAGGACAGCTTTTACTCCACTTGACCTTTGCGGAAATCTTAATGTCTTAACAAGGACTCATCTCCCTGAATCCGGATTTTAGCTGCTACTCCCCCTTCCAAACTTCAATGGTGCAACACTACTCTTTGCCTACAGAACTCTGTTGGATGCATATTACAGACAGATATGGTTACTTCAGATCGTGCTCACAATCACAGATGGCTAGAAAAAGGAGTCACTTTCTATCATATCATCTGTAAAAATAAACCAAGGAGGAACCCCAAGTCCCCTGTGGCAACCATAGAATAGCCTCAGTTGCAAGTTTATTATGAGTTGGCTTGCAGCTTACTTTGTTGAAGGATTAGAATGGTAAAACTCTGATTAAAATACAATATGTCAGCAGGCAAAAGAATGCTTTTGCTAGGTCTAATGATGCCTATAATCCCAGGGCTTAGGAGGTGTGGGTAACATAAGTGCCAAGCATTTGAGACCAGACTGAACTACTCAGTAAGTACCAGGCCAGCAAGGATGCATAGCCAAGTGTGTGTAGGTAAGGGGATTATTTTCAATAGGAATGACTCTGAATTCAGCACTTGCTTGTACCTGTGGTCAAAAGAGATACATGAGGAAGATGGATATAGGGAAATGTATTCCTCTCATGGGGTGACTTCCTTTTATAATCCAAGGTGTCCCTGCCTATTTAAGACCTTACTTTTTTGTATGGTTTGGATTCCTATCCCTGTAGGCCCTCAACCAGACTGAGGAGTTGTGTAATAGTGCTTTGCCATTTGTAACTTTCCTTTGGATAGATTTCTCCCTGTCGTTTTCACAATGTGTGATAGATGACACAGATGAGAAGCTGTGAATCTAAGAATTAGAGTGAATCTGCAAGGTCATATCCCTGGAACACGAGGAGCTAGAATTCAAAGCCAAGACTCCAGTCTGCAAATCCCTTTCCACTCCAATTCCTCCCTGGATTGATCTGATTTGCAACAGGGCAATAGTTCTCCAACCTTTACTGTGCCCCAGCAAATTACTCATGCTTTTTCTTTATCATCGAAAAGTAGTTTGTCAAGAATCACTGTCAGAAACCCTTAATCTGGTAGACTCACTGCCCTTCTAAATTTAACTCTCTACCAAATTATGCACAGGCAAAATTTCCTTGGCCTGCAAGCTTGAGATTCAGAAATTTTCTGCAGTGCTCGACAGACCTTTTTGTTCCCGTATCAATGATATCACCTCAAAAAATGCTTTATGAATAAATAATGTCACCTGATTGATGGGATCAGATGTGACATGAGACAATCAAACAGTTAAAAGACCAAAGCAGAGACACGCCTGGTGCTCTCTGAGGTTCAACAAAACAAAGTCTCCATTGCTAATAATATGAATGCAATTTAAGGTATGATGTGTGCTTATCCACCACACATGTAGGAAACTTCTCTGAGGATTTAAAATCTAATATTTCCATTGTATTTTAAAGCCAGCTCCAACCCAGCAATGCTAACCCAATGGGGTAAGCAATGTGTTTTAGAAAATAAAATATTTATCCTTATTATGCTCATGGATGAGGACATTTCAAAACATTAAATATGTTGCATTAAGGAAAGAATAGGGATTTTAATAGATGTGAGATATAAATTATATTCCCTTTAGTGTACGAGACGTTTTAATATGACAGCAATGGTTTATTGAGTGTACATTTAAAGAAGTTTAGATGGTGAATTTTTCAGAGTGGTTCCATATGAGAGTTCCTACAAATATTGTGACTACTTCTTTAACAGGTATTTTTACTGAGTTTTTATCTTACAATGAAAGCCCATATTTCAAAAGATAGTCAAAATATATTGAATGTGGAATCCATCCTCTCTCCCCTAGACCTCATTGCAGTGGTCCATGTGTCCATAATATCCTTGGAGTGTCTGCCTACTAGTTTTAGTTCAAAGATAAAACAAAATAAAATAAAATAAAATAAAATGTATCACACATATTTAAAATTGACAAACACTTCTTGGGTTTTTTTAATTATCTATCCAAATGTACAACACCTTAATATCTAAGTATTTTGATAATGAGAATAATAATTTACAGTCAACTTAATGTTTTGAAGACAGTTGTTTGGTTTGACCGTTTTATTTGTTGTTTAGGGCTTTTAAGTTTTTATTTATTCTTAGGGAAGGAGGGAATGTATACCACAGTGCATGTGAGGATGATACAGGACACTTGTGGGAGCCCATTCTCTCTTTCTTCCTTCATATGGGTTCTTGTGTTGGACGTCAGATTCTTGGACTTATGTTGATAAGTGCTTTTAAGCACTGAGCCATCCTGTCAGCTATGTTGTTTGGTTTTGGAGACAAGGTCTCCCTACTTAGTCCAGTCTTCCACTTTTTAATCTTCCTGCCTCCACTTGCTAGGTTGAGATCATAAATAGGTGCCACCATGAATAATTCAACCCAATGTTTGAAGTGTGTGTGTGTGTGTGTGTTGTGTGTGTGTTATTTGTATTTCTGTTATTTGTGTGTGTATGTGTGTGTATGTGTGTGTGTGTTTGCGTGTGTGTGTCTGTGTGTGTGTGTGTAGTGTGCAGACGCACGCACATGCATGCGCACGGACACAGACACAGACACACACACACACACACACACACACACACACACACACACACACGTTCAAGAGCATCATGCATTGGGGCTGGGGATTTAGCTCAGTGGTAGAGCGCTTGCCTAGGAAGCGCAAGGCCCTGGGTTCGGTCCCCAGCTCCGAAAAAAAAAAGAAGAGCATCATGCACGTACACTACATGGGTGGGTGTGGACCCAGGAGAGATTGTCAAGTGTCTTCACCACTGTCCACCTGTTTCTTTCGGGCAGGGTCTCTCCCTGAACCTTGAGTTCATTTCTTCTTGCCTAGGCTCTAAGCCAGCAATCCCTAGCATCCCTCTTGTCTCTGTGCCCCTCAGAACTGAGCTTACTGGCATGCACAGAACCTTGTTATCTGATGTTAGAACTCAGGCTCTAGGCTTCTAGAGCACAGAACAGACCAAGGGATGATGGTATTAGCAAGACAGTGAAAATATTGGCAGAGGACATTGGGAATGGAAGGCATTTGAAGTGTCTTTATTAAATTTAACAACTCTTTCCTATCTGGGCAGATACAACCCAAGTGATCTCTACTTGGGAGATTGTGCATTTGTGTGTGTGTGTGTGTGTGTGTGTGTGTGTGTGTGTGTGTGTTTTAGCATGTATTAATTATTAAGAATGGGCTCATTCATCACATCTTCGTACATATATTAGTATGTTCTTCCTCTTTACCTCTCTTGTCCCCCTCCCAAGCCCCAGCATTCTCTTCTTCCCCACCATCCTGCCTTCTGCTTTAATATCTTAACAATTCAGTGAGTTTTCCTAAGGTTTCTAACAGAAGCATGAGCCAGGGGTTATTACAAGACATGGACACTTTATCAGTGCCTGCAGAACTGAAGAACATCTCTCTCCTTCCTTAACAACCATTAAGTACCCATTAATTTACAAGAACCCATGGAAACCCCGTGAGCCCCTCCCTCTCTGAGACACGGTGTTGACTGGCCAGCTCTTTTATGGACCTTTATAGACCCTCCCTGTTGTGAGTTTATGCCTGCTGTCTTATGTTATGCCTGGAGCTCACACTCCGTGCCACTTCAGCCCTTCCTCCCGATCTTCCTTTCAGTCCCTTTTTCCCCTTCCCTGCCTGTGTCAGGAACTGTTGACACAGTTCTTAGCCCATATCTCTAGCTCCTCAGGCCTCATCTACAGGCCCATCCTTTTGATCTAGTGCTGACACTATTCTCCCCTGTTGTAAACATTCCATCTGCCTCTTAATCCCTTAGCCTCTCTGCCTAACGCTGTGGCGTTGGCTGTCCTTCAGCAACACTTTATGGCCTGAATTGTTGATCCCGAGTCAAGAAGAGTCTTGGGTCTTCTAGGCACTAGAAAGAGAATAGATGTGTTCATCTCCTGGTTTTAGACGATTTTGGCTCCCACCGTGACAAGGTTTCTTGACCAGGGAGGGGACATGTGGCAATGTGAGGGAATGGTCTTGATTTACATAGTGGATAGAGTAGGAAACCTGCTTGACATCTTTAATCATAGCACTCTAGCAGGAGGCAGAGGCTAGAGTTTGAGGCTAGCCTGGTCTGCAAGTTCTCTATGTAATTACATAGAGAGATCCTGTCTCAAAATAAACCAACCAACCCAACGAAGATAATTAAGGAGTTAAAATGACAACAGGGACCTGAGCTACATAGTGAATTCCAGCACAGAGGGGGCTATAAAGACTCTACTTTTAGCTTGAAGGGGCTCGAGACCCCATATGTACAACAATGCCAAGCAACCAGAGCTTCCAGGGACTAAGCCACTACCTAAAGACTATGCATGGACTGATCCTGGACTCTGACCTCATAGGTAGCAATGAATATCCTAGTAAGAGCACCAGTGGAAGGGGAAGCCCTGGGTCCTGCTAAGACTGAACCCCCAGTGAACTAGACTGTTGGGGGGAGGGCGGCAATGGGGGGATGGTTGGGAGGGGAACACCCATAAGGAAGGGGAGGGGGGAGGGGGATGTTTACCGGGAAACCAAAGAATTATTATTACGTATTAAATAAATTTAAAAAAAATTTTAAAAAAATTAGAATATAATAAAAGAAAAATGAAATGAAATGAAACAATAAAATTATAAAATAAGCAAGAAAAAAAAAAGAAGAAGACTCTACTTTTAATGCATACTCCCCAATAATGATAAAGTTAAATGTCAGTATTACTTCTCTCTGCTACCGTAGCTGTAATTGCTTTTTTTTTTTAACTTTGCCACCATGGCGTGTGCACTTGACTATGTTTTTTATTTCCTACTCTCTTCCTCTTCTTCTTCTTCTTCTTCTTCTTCTTCTTCTTCTTCTTCTTCTTCTTCTTCTTCTTCTTCTTCTTCTTCCTCTTCTCCTTCTCCTTCTCCTTCTCCTCCTCCTCCTCCTCCTCCTCCTTCTTCTTCCCTCTCTCTCCCTCTCCCTCTCCCTCCCCCTCTCCCCCCTCTCCCTCTCCCTCTCCTCCCTCTCCCTCTCCCTCTCCCTCTCCGTCTCCCTCTCTCTGAGACAGAACCTCACTGTGTAGCTGCATCTGGCCTGGAACTTGCTATGTAGACCGGTCTGAGCTCTAACTCACAGAGATCCGCCTACCTCTGACTCTAGAATGCTGGGTTTAAAGGCAAGCACCACCACACCCTACCATTTTAAGGGCAAAATCTTACTTTGCAGTTCTGGTTACACAGACCTTCACCCCCAAAGCCTAGACTGGCCTTCAACTTCCAATCTTCCTGCCTCAACCAACCCCGACCCCTGAATTACAGATTCAGGCCATCTCACACCCATCGCATCATCTCTCAAGATCTTTTGGATCCAGCAGATCTTTGCCGAGAAACAAAAGCAAAATGGCCCTGTTCCTTCAGCGATTGGAAGAAAACTAGGATAACACCAGGTATAACAGAAGAGAGGGCACTAGAGAGAACCAGGTTCGGATGCAAGGACCCGCAATCAAGATGCCGGGCGTATTTGTCTCTCTATCCAAGTCTCTCTATCTTCTTGTCACGGTAAGATGTAAGTGTCACCATCTCTCCACAGCTAAGCATGTTTTAATGGAAGCCTGGTTGTTAGTTTACTTTATTATCATTATTTTTTTGTCGAGGCAGGGTTTCTTATTTGTCATCTTGGCTGTCCTGTAACTCTCCTATAAACCAGGCTGGCCTCAAACTCACAGTTCCACTTACCTCTGACCCCCAAGTGCCGGGATTAAAGGTATGTTCCACCACTGCCCGGCTTGATTTTTTATTTACCTGTTTTTTCTGAATTAGCTAGTTGGTTGTATCAAAAATAAATACCTGGCTGGGCATGGTGCCCCACACCTGTAATTTCTGCATTTAGGGGATATAGTAGGTATGTTTAGTTCAAGGTCATCATCTACTACATAATAAATAGACTGAGCTATGAGACCTTGTCTAAAACAAATAACAACAAAAACAGAAAAAGAATGAATGGATGGATGGATGAATGAATAAATGAGTAATAGATAGATAATAATTAATGAAATGTACAAAATTTAGCAAAAATGTAAAAAGCCGCTAGTGATGAGGAAAAACTGCTGTAGGACGCTAAGCACACCAACATTTCTCCCTTCACAGGCACTTCCTGGGGAAGCTCTCCCAAGGAAGAAGACCCCTAGTTTCTGTTACCAGGGGGAGGATGGAGTAGCTGGAATAACAGAAGTAACTCAGCAGCAGCTGACAGCTCGCTCTGTGGTATACTCCCTCCCTCTGGTGGTAAATTCTGGAACTGCATCGGGCAGACAGCCCTACTACCCTCAGGTAAAGGAAAACAGTCAGGTACTCAACAACCCTTCCTTGTCGCTTCTGTTTCCAAGAGCAAAATTTTGCTAGAAATGTAATAGAACTTCGAAAATAGAACGTGGTCATCTGGAGAGAAAGCTTACAATTATACAGTAGCAGCACACAGACAGTCTTCAACAAGACAGAAACAAAAATTTACAAATATTGAGTCTAACCCATCCGTGTCCTTTCAGAGTGGTATTTTATTTTTGAATTGTTTTTTAGTTAAGTTCATTCAAAATAATACGTAAAAGCTTAAGCATATTAACGGGATAACATGTGACATTCTCATGCATGCTTACGTTTTAAAGTGTTTGGGTCACTGTAGCCTCAGTTAAATCGCAATCATCTCATCCAACAAGTGGGTCATCATTTCCTTATTGTGAAAACTTCCAAAATGCTTTGCTCTACTCCTCTGAAAGCTCTGTTCCACTGTCTCTTGTCACGTTACTCTGCCCTGTACCAGAATGGCCCATACTAGGTTAAGTTCCCATACTTGGGGTTCTCCTCACGGTGACTTCAGAGTCTTAGAAACTACTCGTGGAGTGATGGCAGTTGGATTGACCCCCATGGCCTCACCGAGAGTATTGGTATTACCAGGTGCAACCTTGTTAGAATGGGCGTGGCCTCGTTGGAGGAAGTGCGTCACTGGAGGTTGAGGTTTTAAGTGCTTAAGCCAGGCTCAGTGTCCCTTTCTCTTCCCCCTGCCTGCTGATCCGGATGTAGAATTCTCAGCTACTCTCCAGCACCTTGTCTGTCTGTGAGCTATCATGCTTCCCAACATAGTGACAATGGACTAAACCTCTGAACTGTAAGCCCGCCCCAAGTTAATCCTTCCCTTTACAAGAATTGCTGTTGTCATGGTGTCTTTTCACCGCAATAGAAACATTAACTAAGACAGAGTCCAAAACAATTTTAAGCACAATAATCTCCCAATGGTTGAGATCAATAAGCAATCATTTCTAGAAGCATCGGACTCATATTTTTTAAAAGGTCTCTCATCTGTGCAACAGTACCTCTCTACCTTCCTTGCAGGTGTGGGAGAGGAGCTATGTGGAGTTTACGAAGGACTGCAGTACAGTTTGGTCACGGTCACTCTAGAACTTGGATAAATGATGTCCTTTAATCAAGCTGAAGTTTCAGAGGGTGGATGCCACAAAATCAGTTTGTCCAATGAACTTTATAACATTTTCTCTACCACCTCTACCTAAGCCAAAAGATGAGTTGAAAATTATCTTTAAGTGAGTATTAATTCACCATTGATAACATATGCAAACATTAGTAAGATGTAACATTCTTAAAATTTTACAAGAAGATTGCCATTGTAACTTAATTAATTAATTAATTAATTAATTTTTTAAAGATTTATTCATCTATTATATATAAGTACACTGTAGCTATCTTCAGATACACCAGAAGAGGGCATCAAATCTCATTACAGATGGTTGTGAGCCACCATGTGGTTGCTGGGAATTGAACTCAGGACCTCTGGAAGAGCAGTCGGTGCTCTTAACCGTTGCTGAGCCATCTCTCCAGCCCATTAATTTTTTTTTTTTTTACAGAAACTTATTACCATGGACAGCAAGCTCCAGGGCACCAACAACTGCTTCATTTTGGCTATTCACGGATAAAGATGCTTTAAGAAGAAATAAAGATATTTAAATGGAAGTGGACATAGTCATCGTTATACCAGGTATAACAGCTTGCTTTTCTGCCGGTTTAATTCCACCTGTAGTCACAAGTCCCTTGTCTGTGCGTCCTCTTTATTTTTCTCACCCGCTCCTTGTCCTGTGTGGTGGTTTGAAAATGCTTAGCCCAAGGACTGGCACTATTAGGAGGTGTGGCCTTGTTGGAGGAAGTGTGCATGGGCTTTGAGACCCTCCTCATAGCTACCTGAGGAGCCAGTCTACTCCTAGCAGCCTTCAGATGAAGATGTAGAACTCTCAGCTCCTCCTGCACCGTGCCTGCCTGGACTCTGCCATGCTCCTGCCTTGATCATAAGGTACTAAACCTCTGAACCTGAAAACCAGCCCCAATTAAAGATTTGCCATGGGGCTGGAGAGATAGTTCAGCGGTTAAGAGCACTGACTGCTCCTCCAGAGCTCCTGAGTTCAATTCCCAGCAACATCGTGGCTCACAAACACCTGTAATAGGATCCGATGCCCTCTTCGGGTGTGTCTGAAGACAGCTACGGTGGGCTCATGTAAATACAATAAATAAACCTTAAAAAAAAAAAGAGTTGCCGTGGTCATGATGTCTGTTGACAGCAGTAAATCCCTAAATAAGACAGCCTGCTTCCTGGTCTAGTTCAGGGATTTCTTACCACCTTTGTCATCCTACCTAGCACCTGCAACCCTTTCCCTAGACCTAGACACTGAGCCCTAAATTACTTTTGTGGTTGCAACTAAATGCTACTTTACATGAGTGTAATTTCTTCACTCACAATGGTTTCTCCACCATCCGTATTGTTCCATACCTACTTAAAACAAAGAATGACTGACCTATCTCAATCACTTAAAAAAAAGCCTTTCCAATGGCCTCCAAAGCTTTCTTACTTTCCTAAATTTCAGAAATTCCTTTGGGAGTTATTTTTTAATCCCTGTAACAAATCGTAGGTGGTTGGATGAATGAATGAATGAATCTTTCTGTCAATCACAGGTATTATTTATGGCTCCTGTAGAAGAAAAATATCCTTTAGGACAAATACAATTAACAACGAATTTTATGAGATACATATTGAAAGAATATTTCTTCAGCCACTGTAAACGTGCTGCTTCCATAACGGTCAGGATTTAAGAGTTACTAGAGTTCTAATATGAATGTAGAGATTCAGCTCTCCACGATAAACATATGGAAAAATATGGAAATTATGAGGAAAATAATAGGATAAAACTCCGAAAATATTCACTTTATGAATAATGGAATTCCAATAGTTTTGAGCTAATTATTATTTTAATAGCTTTTCCTAGATTTGTTTCTTTTTCCCTTTAAATACACACACACATGCGCACACACTGTTTCTATTATTATTCTATTTTTTTACTCTCATGACTTTTCATTATAAAATAGTCTTTCCTTGTAAACATGAAAGCTACTTTAAAGCATTCATTTAATAATTATGTAATACATTTTATATTCTTTAAATTATAGTTCTTGTATTCTTGGACAAAAGGATTACTGGTTTTCCTCGGTTTGGGCCTTTGAACAAAGCATTATAACTAAAGGAATGATTAGCATTTGCATGTAAATCTTTGCACTTTCTATTTCTTAGTATTGGCTTATGGGTAATATCAATGGATGAAACTGTACAGTGTTCATGTGTTTATTTTCTGGCAAGCCTTCGCTTCCCTTTCTTGAAGTGATACCACCTCACCCCATAACTCAAGTGGGTTTGAGAAAGGTCAATTCCATCTTGAGCTCGAGAGCGTGAAACAGGGCATGAGGACAGACATGGTTAGTGCTGTGAGCTCCTCATAGTGGGTCGTGTCAGAATGAGGCAGTAAGCCGCACTCCTGGTCTTTTCCATGAACTCTTGGAAGGTATTACCTGTACATTAACGACGGCCTATGGCTGTGAATTCTGAAGCAGTTACAGAAGAAAGGCAGGCTTCTCCCGAAGCCAACACAGAGCAAAGACAGAAGCAGCTGGTGATGGAAGGAGCAGGATTCCTAGTAACATTATTGAACAAATGCTCCTTAAAACATTAAGGGGATAAGGATTGGTGCAATGATTCACACCTTTAATGTCAGCGCTCAGGATGCAGAGGCAGGAAGATCTCAGTGAGCCTGAGGCCAGCGTCAGCTACACAGAGCTCCAAGGCAGTCAGAGCTACAAAGTGAGGTACTGTCTCAAAAGTAATATAATTAGTATAGTATAGTACAGTGTAGTATAGAGGAACTAGTATAGTACTGTATAGTGCATTAAGTATAGTACAGTATAGTGTAATTAGTAAAAGTACAACACAGTATAATTAGTATAGCATAGTATAATTCATATAGATAATATAAGTAAGGTACAGTACAGTTTAGTATAATATAGAACTTATTATATAGTATAGTATACTACAGTATGGTATAGTATAGTGTAGTATAATTTATAGTATACTACAATTAGTATTGTATAGTATGATTAATAGAATACAGTATAATATAATTTATAGTATAGTGTAACTTGCTACAGTTTAACATTAGTATAGTATAAATACTATAGAATAGTACTTAGTATAGTATAATAAATATAATATAAATGACTGGTAGGATGACTCAATGAGTAAATATGCTTGCTGCCAAGACTCATGACCTGAGAACCAACATTATGAAAAAAGAGAAATGAGGAATAACAGAAAACCCAGGATAGCGAAAAACTATCCTCAACAATAAAAGAACTTCTAGGGGAATAACCATGCCTGACCTCAAGTTGTATTACAGAGCAATAGTGATTAAAAACTGTGTAGTATTGGTACAGAGACAGGCAGGTAGATTAATGAAAGAGAACTGAAGATTCAGAAATGAACCCAAACCTATGGTCACTTGATCTTTGACAAAGGAGCTAAAACCATTCAGTGGAAAAAAGATAGCATTTTCAATAAATGGTGCTGGTTCAAATGGAGGTCAGCATGTAGAAGAATGCAAACCGACCCATTCTTGTTGCCCTGTACAAAACTCAAGTCCAAGTGGATCAAGGACCTCCACATAAAACCAGATACACTCAAACTAATAGAAGAAAAACTGGGGAAGAGCCTCGAATACATGGGCACTGGGGAAATTTCCTGAACAGAACACTTATTCTTTAAGATCAAGAATCAACAAACGGGACTTCATAAAATTGCAAAGCTTCTGTACAGCAAAGGACACTGTCATTAGGACAAAATGGCAACCAACAGATTGAGAAAAGATCTTTACCAATCCTACATTTGATAGAGAGCTAACATCCAATATATACAAAGAACTCAAGAAGTTAGACTCCAGAAAATCAAATAACCCTATTAAAATGGGGTACAGAGCTTAACGAAGAATTCCAGCTGAGGAATGTTGTGGTTTGCCCTGAAGTTACTGTATTTTGATGCTAATTCCACTGCCCCAAGGACAGCTGCCTAGTCAAGGACTCAGAACTCAGGTGACTTCACCAGAACCACCTCTCCATTGAATTTGTAAAGTACTGGTGAGGGTCAGGTACAGGATAGAAGGAGGCCTGTCATTGGAGGAGAAGGAAGGATGGGCAGGAGAGAAGTTTGAAGGAAGAGGAGGAGACTAAAGGAGGAGAAGGAGACACAGGAGAGAGTAGAGAAGGGGGCTGAGAAGCCGTGGCAGGACAAGATGGCAGGTGACGTTAAGATTCTGCTCTGTGTATTTACAGGTTGTTATTAATGTTCTCAAGGAATGGATGGTACTGGGCTTTGTATGTTTAAGTGGGCAATTATATCTTACCAATTGGATCTAAGATTATTGTGTTGTGTGTTCTTTTATGTGAGGGTTTGAGTGTAGGAAAGCGGGTGGTTGGGATGTGTTTCCACCAAGATATCTAGCAGATATCTTGGGGCACCCGCGGTGCGGACCTAGTAGGGTAAAAGACAACGATTACTTTTTATTTTTATATTTTTACAACAACAGAGGAATATCAAATGGCTGAGAAGTACCTAAAGAAATGTTCAACATCCTTAGTCATCAGGGAAATGCAAATCAAAACAACCCTGAGATTTCACCTCATGGCAGTCAGAATGGCTAAATAAAAAATAAAAATAAAAATAAAAGCTCAGGTGACAACAGATGCTTTTGAGGATGTGGAGAAAGAGGAACACTCCTCCATTGTTGGCGGGATGGCAAGCTGGTACAACCACTCTGGAAATCAGTCTGAAGGTTCCTCAGAAAATTGGACATAGTACTATCTGAGGACCCAGCTATACCACTCCTGGGCATATACTCAAAAGATGCTCCAACATACAGCAAAGACACATGCTCCACTATGTTTGTAGCAGCCTTATTTACAATAGCCAGAAGCTGGAAAGAACCCAGATGTCCTTGAACAGAGGAATGGATACAGAAAACGTGGTACATTTACACAATGGAGTACTACTCAGCTACCAAAAACAATGACTTCATGAAATTCATAGGCAAGTGGCTGGAAATAGAAATATCATCTTAAGTGAGGTAACCCAGTCACAAAAGAATACACATGGTATGCACTCACTGATAAGTGGATATTAGTCCCAAAGCTTGGACTACCCAAGATATAATCCATAGACCACATGAAGCTCAAGAAGAAGAACAACCAAAGTGCAGATGCTTCAGTCCTTCTTAAAAGGGGGCACAAAAATATTCACAGGAGGTAGAGGGTGAGTGGGACTTGGGGTGAAGAAAGGAGGGGTAGGGGGAAAGGGGGGTACAGGATCAGGTATGGGAAGAAACAGGGATGATATACAGAGGTTCAGGAATTAGTCTCTCTATGTGTGCAGCTCTCGTGTAGGTAGCCATCAGAGCCGTCCATTACAGAAGCAACGCTTGTGTCATATCCAGAAGACGGCACTTGACATCACTTTTCCCATCCTCTGGCATTTAAAGTTTTTCTCCCTCTGTCCCCACAATGTCCCCTTGGTCCTGAGGGTATGTGTGTGTATTGTTGAGAGCCAAGCACTCAACAATCACATATTCTCAACGCTTCAGCCAGTTATAGATCTCTCCATTAAACTGTTGCCTTCTGCAAAATGGAGTTTCTATGGGAAAGACTGACAGCAGCACTGGTCTATAAGTATAATTTTTTATTTAGACAGCAGTTGGACCAACTGCTTTTCTTTAAACCTCTGTGAGTAGGGGGAAGAGGGTTCTATCATGTCCACCTTCAAATAACACACTGATGAAAGTGTGCATCTGTTTTAGACTTGTGCATTATTTGGTCCTCTTATTAAAGGATGCAAATCAAACACATATAAGATATATAATATTTAGGCACTGGAGAGATGGCTCAGTGGTTAAGAACGTTAGCTACTCTTTCGAAGAAACTCACTGGGAACGCACTGCATTTCACCAGCCCCTGACTTCTGATTTTGGTTTACTGATTTCATTCTTTTTTTCTTAAAAAAAAAAAAACTTTTATAAATCACAGTTTATATATACAGGAGCCACCATCATACTCCCATTACATTACATGTTGTTGTCTTAAATCTATTGTTTATCTTATTCATTTCCTTTCTGTAGTGCTAAGGACTAAACTCCAAGTCTCGCACTTGGTAGGTAAGCTTTCTACCACTAAGCTACATTCCTAACAGTTAAAGTTTATTTTTAAAAATTATTAATGGTAGGGGGGGAGTTTGTTCAGTGGCTAGGAACACTTGTTATTTGTGCAGAGGACCAGAGTTCGGTTCTCAGCACTCACATGGTGGCTCACAACTATCCATACTGACAGCTCCAGTGTCCCTCGTCTAACTTCCACAGGCATTAGGCATGTATACAAAGTGGGCACGTGTACACAAACACACACACACACACACACACACACACGTGTGTGTGTGTGTGTGTCTATATATATACACACAAAAACAAACAACTAACTTATACACACAAAAAATAATCCTTTTAAAAAATTAATGATATGTTTTTTTTCAACATGTGAGTCATGGTGTTTTGTATGAATCAAATACTTCGCATATAATGTCTTATTGGTATTGATAGTGCTATAAGCAACCTGAATTGATCTTACTATATTTTCTTTTTCTAAAGGTTATTATATTTCATGTTATATTATATTTCATATTAGTGCCTACATGCAATGTGTGCATGTGCCCCACATACATTCCTGGTGTCTCTGGGGATAAGGGATGTGGATGCCCTGGAACTGGAGTTACAAAATGTTGTGAGCTGAGTGTGGATGCTACGAAGCAAACTATGGTCTTCTGCAGGGATAGCAAGCGCTCATGACCACCAAGCCATGTCTGTCTCCGCCCCTTTACTGTTAATTTTCTATATGTATTACAAATGTGAGGATTAATCCTTCGCGTATAGAAGACTTCACCCCTGGGCACAATTCTCCAACATGGAATTGACAAAAATCTGTAAGCACACCTTTTGACTCTTCTTATTTAACCTACTTAGCAGAAAACACAACTTTTGGAGAACACAAAGAATGCCAAGTCCTTTTGCATATTCTTGGTGTTGTTGCTAATAAAATTAACACTGCTGTTAAATATGAGCATGACAATATAAATAGTCCCCATCCCTCGTACTCTTTCTAGGAGTTTATCAGAAGCAATAATAGAATTCTCCAGGGAAGACAGTTTAGATGATGAAAAGGCTATTAACACTGTTTTTATTAAGTCTCTTAAGTTATGGCAACAGGATTATACAACCTCTTATAAAAGCCAAAGACAGCGAGTGCCCTCAAACTGAGGCCAACTTAATTGAACCCTCTTAGCACATCTTATCTAAGCCACTCCCGCAGAAACACATTCTGCAGAGCCGCAGTCTTGCCTAGTCCATGCCACATTACTCCTGAAGAGAGAATCCTAGAATCATTATTTTCTCCATGGAAGTAGGCTTTTCAGCAAAACGTGTCTAGTCATCATTTTTTAAAAAAGCACCAGCTTGAATATTTGACTAAACTCATTCCATCTTTGGCAAAGTCTATGTTTTATGATGATTCTGATATGACGTCACTAATTTTTTTGGAAGATGTATTTGCTTCATTCAGTGTGAGCAGAGTCTTGTGCTGCCCTGAGTGGGGGGGGGGGGGGAGAGACAAGATATGCAATTGCCCAGAGCTCTCTCTGTCAGACTGATTTCTTGGTAGTAAGAGGATGATAGTTGGAGTTAGGGTAGTACTTGTGGTGTTTGGAATAATAATGTATCCCTTAGACTCAAGTATTTGAACTCTGGGTCTGCAGTTTCTCCAGTGTTTGGGGTGGGCTTAAACCTAGTTAGAGGAAGTACGTCACTGCAGGCAGGCTTTGAGAGTTTATAATCTCCCACCATTTCTGGTCGCTCTCTGCTTCGTGCTTGTAATGGAGACGTGCACTCTTAGCTTCTTGTTTTTTAAACACCCAGTGTTTTGCTTCTTTTATTTTTTAAGGTTTATTTACCTATTTAATGGATATGAGTGCTCGCTATAGATGGCTGTGAGTCATGGTGTGCATTGCTTAATTTGAACTCAAGGCCTCTGAAATCGCTGCAGCTCATCTTAACTGCTGAGGATTCCTCCTTCTCCCACTCTGCGCTTCACGTACCTGCTGCTGGCTTCCATGATTCCCAGCTATGATGGGTACTGCTGGGACTGTAAGCCCAGACAAACTCTTTGATCTATAACTTGCCTTGGTTGTGGTGTTTTTCACAGCAGAAGAAAGGTGACTAAGACGGTACTTCTGAGGGACGAGAAGACTGAATGAGATGTTTGCTGTTATCTTCCACTGGGATGTAAACGCCTTAAGATCAGAGAACCCACAGAATTCAGTGCTGCGCTTGGAACACAGTGAAGGGATTGGACGCCGGCAGCCAGTGGCAATCGTCTATTTTACTACACGGGTAAGTGAATGAGCGACTGAAAGGGACCAACTTTCCCTTCGTTCTGTGCGGAGAAGTAGTTTATTACACTAGGTTACAGATGTATGTCATTTCGGCCTCGATCCTACTCTGTGATGATTATAATAATAAAATGCACTGGATTCACCTGATGGAGTTCTTATTCAACTGTATTAGACCTATTCAGGCTCTGTTAGTGCATCTTAGTATCGCTTGCCCTTTGCAGATGAGAAAACTGAGGAACTGAGCTACATACCCAGCAACCCACTTCCGTTATGCAGGGGCTCTGTCCTTCCCTTGTCAGCTCCCTGTAGTAGAACTGCCTCCGAAAACTCATCTCCTGCAGTTAGAAAATTTCATCCCTCCAATTACCGGAGCTTGGATCTACTGACCAAGTTAAGGCTTCGTGTGAACAAGAGCTTCCAGTACCCTAGTGTCCAACAGAAAGGTAAAGCCTTCCTCAAACTCAAAGACCCCAGCATACGGAATCGCGAAAGGCACTTGGCAAGCTTGATGATCACCCACAGTTCTCTTTGAAAATATGGATGCCCTCAGGCAGGCAGGGTGACTCAACTTGTAAAGGGCAGTTTCTGTGTCAGCCCGAGGACCGAAATTAAATTACTGCAACTCCTGTACGTGTAGGAGAGAACAGACTCCACTAAGTTGCCCCATAGATTCATGTTTGGCCTCCATGTATGCACTGCGACCTGTGCATATATGTATAAATTACAAACCTCTATCTGAAACCTCTGACTTACTATACATATTCAATGATTCCAGTCATTTGTATTTAAAATAAACTCGCCCACGGCAGCGGTGCAGGCCTTAAATCCCAGAACTGAGCCTGTGAAGGCAAGAGGAATAGTTCAGGCCAGCCTCACCTGTGTGGTAAGTCAGAGACCAGTGGGGAGAATGAGTTCTAGCTCAATAAAATGTAATGCTAATGACTGAAATAAACTCACCAATTAAATAATATATTTTGCAAATTTGGCCATACTATTTGTATCAGTCAGGGTTCCCGAGAGGAATTTATAGAATATATATAAATATATTTAAATATATAATATATAAATATATAGTTTAAATAGAATAAGTACTCTATAAATAATATATATGTAGAATATATATGTGATATGTAAAACACATTTATGAAGAATATATATAATATATATGTTCTAATAAACCCTTTCTTGGAAAAACTTGCAGGCTTCAGTCTAGCTAATCTAACAGTAGCTGGCTGTGAATAGAAAGTCCCAGAATCCAGAAGTTGCTCAGTCCTTGGGGCCTTAATGCTAGTAAAGAAATAGACTTGCAAGCAGAGCGAGGGCAAGCAGGCAAAGAGCAAAAGCTTCTTTCTTCCATGTCCTTATATGGGCTACCAGCAGAAGGTGAGTCTTCCTGACTCAAAGAGCCAGATTAAAAGTGGATCTTCCCACTTCGAGTTAAGGAAGAAGAAGAAGAGGAGGAGCAGGGGGAGGAGGAGGAGGAGGAGGAGGAGGAGGAGGAAGAGGAAGAGGAAGAGGAGGAAGAAGAAGAAGAAGAAGAAGAAGAAGAAGAAGAAGAAGAAGAAGAAGAAGAAGAAGAAGAAGAAGAAGAAGAAGAAGAAGAAGAAGAAGAAATACATGCATGTGAAATCGTGGATGCTGCTGTGACAGCCTTTACTCCAGTTTGCTTTCTAAAGGGAATAAATGTTAACAGTGTTCTGAACAAGAATTCACACCCAGCAAACTTCATCCACTTACGAGAGCAAATTCCTGTAAGGCTATTTCGAGCCACATCTACTGTGGAAGATTTTTTTTCTTTCTAATTTTGTAACTGTTAAATTCGTGAAACTCCTATTTTATTGTCAAAATCAAGGCTTACAAACCAGCATGATAAACACAACCATCTGAACGCAGGTCTGAACTTTTCAGTAAATATCAAAGTTGGGTACCTAGAGAACAGCCACTATGTTAGAAAGAAAATTCTATATGACGGCATTCGTTTTCCAAATGATAGCTTACCGAATCAAGTACTATATTGAGTCAAAATGTACCCTTAGGAAATTGGTTGCATTGTGATTTGATTTTGTGTTTGTGAACTTAAAGAAAATCTTTTCCTAGCTTATGAACCTAATTTACCATGTAGGGAATGATTTAGAGTTTGAACCAAAATCCACCCAGAGGCACAAACCTTTGATAAATGAGAGAAACAGGAGAGAGTGGAGGGTTAGGGGATGAGAGGCTACAACGGAGGGCAAGAAAGACGATTTAATGTAAAATGATAAATATGTAAAATATCTTTGTAGTTCCTAAAATTTGATGGGGAAAGAGCTGTGCCAGTTTTAAAGAGTCTTCAATGCTAAATGACTGAATATTGTAATTATGGATGAATAAAACAGCCAAATTACCTGATACTATTTTAGTCCCTTTGAAAGCTAGTCATTGTGACACCCTTTTGACTATCAAAACCTTTAAAATATAGTCATTCTAAGCAGACCACTAACTTCTACCAATAGCAAAGTTAAGGCTATCATCAGAGAGTATACAAAAACAATTTTCACCGCCTTGCTACATGTGCCCTCCCTGTGATTTCCACCAATATATTAAGTTAAGTACATACCCTGGTTTCTGACTTCCTTTGTTTTGCACCAAATAAATAACATCATGTACCCTTTTCCACAGTGGAATTGCCTTTTGGGGTAGCACCAAGTCTGTGACCCTGGGCCATGCTCACTCAAATATGGCTTTACTCTCTTTGAAGTAAAAGATGTTTTGCATCAACAGATGTATAATTAATTTATGTCCTCCATTAGGAATCTGAGCATTCAATACTTTGTTAGTCAAATGAAAAGGCTGAAAATAGAAAAAAAGAGAGAGAAAATTAAGAGAATCCCAAGGACCTGTAAGGGGTCGGAATCAGCAAACTTGTTTTGCAGGGGGCCAGAGGCTGGATATTTTCAGTTTAAGGGCCATAGTATGTTGGTTGCATGTCAATGGTCTTGACAAGTGCTGGTCCCTGTGGGCTGCCTTACTGACCTTCCAGTTAAATTATACCTATTGGTATAATATTGGCATGACAATTAAAGGGTAACTAGCTAACCTCTGACTTGATTGGAGACTTAATCCTCTGGAGCAATTTTCACACTGGTACTGTAATCCTGTTCAAAAAGGCCATTGGTAAGGAGATCATAGGCCTTATGGTAGAACCTGTAGGTATCATTGTGCTAAATGACCATGTTGTTAAATTGCCTTGTGGCTTCTTACATATATGTGTTTATACCCATGGGCCTGCTCTCAGCCTCTGTCAGAGAAGATTTGCTTTGTTGCTTTTGTTTGGTTTTGCAGTGGACAGTTGTCAATGGGGACCCACATAACAGCTCAATGTGTTGAAACAAAGAGATTTAGTGACCAGTCCTAAGCAGCCCATTTATATTAACCCCCTCGTCACCAGCACCAAGGCATAGGGAAATCACGGAAAAGGAAATAGTGTGAGAGCAGAAGGAAGGGGAGGGATGTTGTAAGATGTTTTCTCGATCTGATTTGGCTAAGTCATGACCTCACGGCAGTTGTGGCTTTCTATTCCAAGCCTACAAAAGATTGAGCCATCCCAAATTCTGCTTTAGATGGCATAGATGATCTCTAGTCCCCACTCCCTACTCCATAGCTATACCCATTGGCAGTTGATAATTGATAGAGGAGGAAGAATCATTCTTCATTGATGATCTGGGCACCAGTAGGAGTCCCAGGCTTCTGCAGATGACCCCATACCAGAGCACATGTGGGCAGAATTGACGGAACTTACTGGATTATATTTTTTTAAGGTATGAGTGTGGAGAAGGGCATGATGTAGAGATGGGGGCATGCGAGACAAGTATAATCATATTTCACATTATATGTATATGAAATTCTCAAGAATAAATTTCAAATTTAAAGATTTTCTTAATATTTTTCTATTATAATATAAATGTATGTTATAATATGCATATCATAAATATATTGTAAAATAAGTATATTTTAATATGAGACAATTAAATAACTATGGTTTAAAGCAAACTTTCTATTTCTCACTAAAAGACACTTACTTCCGGATAATTCAATACCAGTATACAGAAAAAACATTTATAGAATTGACATTTGGGTCAGGGCCGGCAGGGGATGCTCGCACAGCGCCTCCTTCGTCCTCGCTCCCCGGAAGTTTCCGCTGGGCAACTGAAAGGGCTGTTGGGAGTGTCCAACCCAGTAATCCAAGGACCAGAACCTGATCTCCTTCTGTCCAGTCTGTGGCAAAAGTGCCAAAGTATCATTCAAGTTTTGCCCTTAATGTGGCAAGACCTTGCCTGTAGAGGAAGAAGGAGGCACCCTGACTGGCACTATACCTCTTGTGTCATCCGTTCGAGGCTCCAGTAGAGACCTGAACTCCAGTTCTGAAAGCTCCGTGAAAAAAGTGAAATAGTCACACACTGTCACTTCTCTTCCACTCTCCACCCACCCTGACTGACAGTTCTGGGTCTGACGACATCTCGAGTTCTCCTGACAGAACCACAGACCCCTGGAGCAGACCCCTGACCCCCAAAGGCAGCCCACTTTCCACTAGGCTGAGCCCTCAGACACTGAAGTAGAACTGGGTGACCACCGCACACCAGGCTCTGCCCACAGGGACAGAGCTGACAGACTAGAATGGGAAGCATTGGACACTGGGGACCCTACATGGGCTTCACCTACGGATATCGCCCAGGTGGCAAACACGTGGCCTACAAAGAAGACAGCCGAAGGAGGGGGACCTGGAGTTCATCAGTGTGAGTGTGCACAGGGGTTCAGGCCCTCCCTCTACAGAGATCTCCAGACCTTGCAAGGGTCACTGTATGCTCCAGTGGCTTTATGGACAAACTGTCTTCCCAACACTAAAGAATTAATGAGGCAGAAGTAGCCGGACAGCCCCGAGCCCCTTGTGGGACTGTGTGGCCGCTGGAACAGAGCCTCAGAGACTCTGCGGGAGTATGAAGGTGGTGATGACCCTCTTATTACAAGGAGAAGCCGCCCTACGCCATACTGAGAAACAATCTAGAAGCTTTGCTGCAGGATATGCGGGTGTCACCCTATGACCCCGCTGGACCTCCAGATAGTGTCTTAGGAGGAATCCAGAGCTTCCGACTTGCAGCTTGAAATAGAACACTCAGAGTTCCTAAGAGAATCCCTTGAATGTGCATTCTCGCCACTCCCTTAGAACATACGAATCAGCACTAGTGTAGGGGAACCTGAGTCAGGCCCCATAATGTGAAACTCCTTCCTATCCCTCAGCCCCTGCAGCTGCGGATGGAGAAAGTGGATTCTGGCAGTAGCAGCAGCCACTCCCCGTGACCTTCCTGCCATGGGCGTTCCTGTTATGCCGTAATAAACTGTTCTTAATGGAGAGAGAGAGAGAGAGAGAGAGAGAGAGAGAGAGAGAGAGAGAGAGAGAGAGAGAGAGAGAGAGAGAGAGAGAAGAAAGGAAGGAAGGAGGGAGGGGGAGAGAGAGAGATGGCATTTGGCAATGTAGTTTCCTTTGTAATGTTTTTCCTTCTGTCTAGTACATCATTCTTTAAAAATATGCTAAAAACAGGCACAAGCATAAAAATATATATCTTGTGGTAGGGATATGAGTGTGTGTATAAACACATGTGTATATGTGTTAATATGATTCATTAATATGCATTCCTGCTTAGGCCAGGGGACAACTTTTAGGATCATTCTTTAGCATAACACCACTGTTTTATGAGATAGGTTTTCTCTTAGGCCTAGAGTTTGCCTGAAGAAGCAAGGCTGGGTGGCCACCAAGCCCCAGGGACCTACCTTTGTGGTTTGCCCTGAAGTTATCTGTATTTTGATGCTCATTCCACTGCCCCAAGGACAGCTGCCTAGTCACTTACTCAGAACTCAGGTGACTTCACCAGAACTTCCCCATTGAATTTGTAAAGTAGAGGTGAGGGGCACGTACAGGATAGAAGGAGGCCTGTCATTGGAGGAGAAGGAAGGATGGGTGAGAGAGAAGTTTGAAGGAAGAGGAGGAGACTGGAACAGAGAGGAGGAGTCAGAGGAGAGAGAGAGGGGGGAGAAGCCATGGCAGGTGATGTTAAGATTCTGCTCTGTGTATTTACAGGTTGTTATCAATGTTCCTAAGGGATGGATGGTACCAGGCCTTTTATGTGTAAGTGGGCAATTATATCTTACCAATTGGGTCAAAGATTATTGTGTTGAGTGTTCTTTTATGTGAGGGTTTGAGTATAGGAAAGTGTGTGGCAGCAAGAGACACTGGGTTGCCAAGGAGTGGGGATGTTTTTCTACCAAGATATCTAGCAGATATCTTGGGGCACCGCGGTGCGGACCTAGCGAGGTAAAAGACAGCTTTGCCTTTTTATTTCTATATTTTTACAACAACAACCTACCTCTTCCATATCTCTACACTGGGATCACAGGCATTTGCCACACTTTCTGGTTTTACACACGCACACACACACATGCACACACACACACAAACACATACACACACACACTTAAAATTATAAACTATACAGCTATATTGTGTCATATGAGCGTACAAAAGAGGCCAGACTTAGAAATCAAGTGGTTCGTGTTTGGGCTTTCGGTTTTATGACTCACCTTTGCAGAGTATCTGTTATTTTCTGTCAACTACATCGATCAGGTGCACAACACTTACTATTGGATTGTTATCGGGATTGTATAACATATTAACAAACATGAAGATTGAAATTCCATGCACTGTGTTCAGCCTTCTCTTGGTTGACATTATCTGAAGTCAGTCAGGTACGGCAGTAGATCACTAAACTGCAATTAATAGATAGCTGATTATTATATAGCTTAATTATTTACTATTCTTTGTAAAAAAAAAAATGTTTCCGATCAGCCTTAGCAAAGTATCCTTGCTGGAAGAGTGATGGTCTATGAAATGTTACCTTTTTAGAATATTTATTGTTCTTTAAGAGTCATTTATTTTTACTTTCTGTCTATACATGGTTGCCAGCATGGATGTACAGGCAGCACATGTGTGGAGGCCAGAAGATGCAGTTGAATCCCTTGAAACTAGAGTTTCAGATGGATGTGAGCCACCCTGTGGGTGCTAAGAATCAAACCTGGGTCCTCTGCACAAGCACCCTATGCTCTTAACTGATGCAACATCTCTCTAGGTGCCCCACCTTTAAAGTTTTAATTATTGCCATTATTCATATTTTTTGTTGTTGTGTGTACCTGTGTACCCTTGTACCCATTACGACCAAAAGAGGGCATAGGATCTCTGGGCACTGGCATCTGTAAGCTTCTCGATGTGGATGCTAGGATCTAAACTCCAGTCCTTAAGTTAGAGCAGCAAAGGCTCTTAGCTGCAGGGCAGTCTGGATAACTCAAGTTTTCATTGTTTGCAGCAGCCTTTATTCCAGCACTCAGGAGACAAAGTGAGGCAGGTCTCCAGCTTAGCCTGAATAATAAGGTCCACATCAACCAAGGCTACCTATTGAGGCCCCATCTCAAAACACAAACAAAAGCAAAAACAAAGATAAACCCCTTGTTTGCTACTATTAGCATAAGGTCAAATACGGATGATATCGAAGGCTGGGGGAACCTGAAAGATAGCCCAAAGGATCAGGAATGTAGAGCCATTGAAAAGGACTAGCAACTTTGAAGTTGAGAAGAGTTATAAGTAAGATACTAGGGCTACAAATAGAGGTCAGTGATTAATAGTGTGTGCTGCTCTTGTAATAGATACGGGTTCACTCCCCAATGCCTACAGTAGACAGTTCACAACTACCTAGAATTCAGCTTCAGTGGATCCAATGTCCCTTTCTGCCCTCCACAGGCATCTATAAACACACAGGCACGCACACACACACACACACACACACACACACACACACACACACACACATTAAAACAAAATTTTTAAAAAAAAACTTATTTTTAAGAGCAGGAGGGCCTTTTTATTGCAAGCAAGCAAGTCACTACAAAAGTGGGGTTTTGCATGGGAAAAGTATTTGTGGAGTTATGATCAGATGGCTCCCCTAACATACCTTGAAACAAGGCAAACAATTTATGGCATGGGAATCCCAAGATTATAGAGAAAGAATGTCAAAAACAAACAAACAAGTTGACCTTTAGCTGAAGATGTTTTGGGGGATTTTGAGGGTTCCACTTGGGGTATAGTGGAAACTTCTGTATAGTATAAGCCTGTTAGCCATCTAGGCTCAACCCAACTCCCCTACCACCTTAGTTCTACAAAGTTGGCTCTCCCTGCCCCGCCCCTCCCCCAGTTCCAGCCTCCTGCTCTTTATTTACCAAAAACCACAAAAAGGTTTATTAGCATTGTGAGAGAGGTTTCACAGTTTACCCACTCTGAACCAATCAGCAGCAGGATTATCCCCACCTCCCCCACCCCCACCCCTCCTATCTCTTAGTGTTGACTTTTGGCCAGATTGAGAATTAAGTCAGTTCCTCGGGGACAGGTTGCTTTTTTATTTAATTGCACTTTTTATTTACATTTTAAATGTTATCCTATTTCCTGGTTTCCCCCAAGAAACCCACTATCTCTCACCCCACCTCAACTCCATGCTTTCCCACTCCCTCCCACCTCCCGGCCCTGACATTCCCCTACACTGGGACACTGAGCCTTGACAGGACTAAGGGCCTCTTCTCCTATTGTTTGGGGGGAGGGGGGTCATCCTCTGCTACACAGGCGCATGGAGCCATAGATCCATCCCTGTGTTCTCTTGGGGTGGTGGTTTAGTCCCTGGGAGCTCTGGGGGGGTCTGGTTGGTTTGATATTGTTGTTCTTCCTATGCGGTTGCAAACCCCTTCAACTTCTTCAGTCCTTTATCTAACTCCTCCATTGGACCCTGTTCTCAGTCCATCGGTTGACTGAGAGCATCTGCCTCTGTATTTGTGGGGCTCTGGCTGAGCCTCTCAGGAGACAGCTATATCAGGCTCCTGTCAGCATGCACTTCTTGGCATCCACAGTAGTGTCTGGGTTTGGTGGCTCCATATGGGATGGATCCCCAGGTGGGGCAGGCTCTGGATGGCCTTTCAGTCTTTGCTCCACACTTTAAAATGGGAATACGAAAGTTCTTTCCAGCCCTGTCCTGACTCCCTTATGTGGAACAGATCTATGAAATAGTGACAGAAAGCTGTGGCCATCTGAATGAAAGTGCCCCTCGTGGCTCATTTGTTTGAATATTTGGTCCCCAGTTGATGGAACTGTTTGAAGAGAATTGGGGAGTATGGCCTTATTGGAGGAGGTGGTGTGTCACTGGACACACACTTTGAGGTTTCAAAAGACTCCCACAGTTTCCAGTGTTTCTCTGCCTGTGGTTGTGGGTCAGGGTGGGAGCTCTCAATTGCCCCTACACTACACTCATGAACTCTAACCCTTAGGAACCATAAGTCCAATTAAACATTTTCTTTGATAAATTGTGATGGTTGTGGTATTTTATCACAGCAACAGAAAACCAACTAAGACAGAAACTAGCACTGAACTGTAGATCTGAGTCCACCGTTTGATTTTCAAGTGTTATGTTTGTTGAAAAGACTTATAAAGCTCATAAGGCAATTTATGTAAAATTCATCCTAAAGACAAACAAGGTGGTATAGCAGAAAAGAAGGTAGCTAGCTAACATCTGGGGCTACAAAACTTCCAGGCATAGGTTCTTGGATTTGACATATTTACAGCCAATAGGTTTTTATCTCAGACTATATTCCCAAAACTTGTGTGATACGCCTTGGTTTCAGGAGAAGTGGGAAGAAGCTTCTAGGGAGTCTTTTGATGTCCTTCTGGGTGTAAGAGTCAAGTCAGAATGTTTAACTGGTCGTGTCAGGAGTCGTTTATCAACATATAAACCATCCTTAGTTGCCTTCAGGGCAGAATTGAATTTAGCACTACATCACAAAGGATGAGTTCACTGCCCTTATTACCAAGACACAACGCCAGACTTCTAGATATCCCCCGGGATGGACACGATTGTCTCCGTTCAACTGTAACATAATCCTATCCTATACAAATAACAGGAAAATAATAGCATGCTGAACAATGCACATTATAGAAAGAAATCGCAGAATCCACATGCTCAGAAGAGCGTTTTAAGAATATGATCCAACATTGCCTTAGGCCAATGCTTGTCAAGCTTCCCAGGGCTGTGACCTTCTAATACCGTTCCTCATGCTGTGGCGATCTTCAACCCTAAAGTTATTTCTTTGCTGCTTCATAACTGTACATTTGCTACTGTTAGGAATTGCAATGTAAATATTTGATATTCAAGATGTCTGATATGCAACCCCCATGTGACCCACAGATTGAGAACTGCTGCTTTAGGAGAGGCTAAAAGAATGGAACAAAGGGCCAACAGAAAACACCAACTAGGGGTTGGGGATTTAGCTCAGTGGTAGAGCGCTTGCCTAGCAAGCGCAAGGCCCTGGGTTCGGTCCCCAGCTCCAAAAAAAAGAACCAAAGAAAACTCCAACTAACAGCATCTTGGGATGACCCAGATATTGGAACTAGAAATTATAGGTTTAAGTGGTCATTTTAACTAGTCTCGGTAAAGTAATGGGGGAAGCTGATGAGCTGAAGTTTCAGGCAATGGGTGACTGACTGAAGCTACCCCTTTAATCCCAGCATTCAGGAGGCGAAGGCTGGTGGATCTTTTTTTTTTTTTTTTTTTTTTTTGGAGCTGGGGACCGAACCCAGGGCCTTGCGCTTCCTAGGCGAGCGCTCTACCACTGAGCTAAATCCCCAACCCCGCTGGTGGATCTTTTTAAGGTCATCCTGGTCTACCTAGTCAGTTCCAGACCAGCCATAACAATCAAAAACCAATTCATGTAGTCAGTACTAATGAGCTAAACAGAAAGTTCTCAAAATAAATATAACTGGGCTGGATATGATGATCTCCACCTTTAATTCCAGCACTCGAGATAGGGACAGAGGCAGACATTTCTTTGTGAGTGCCAGGCCAGCCCTGTCCCAAAATAAATAAAAAGAAGAGACGCAAAGGACCAAGACTAATTGGAAAAGAATTCAACACTCTCAGTCATCAGATTAAAGCTGCTCTGAGATTCCATCTCACCCCAGTCAGAACAGCTATCTTCAAGAAAGCATACGGGTGAGGATGTGGGAGAAGGGAGGTGCTCCTTCACTTCTGCTAAGGATGTAGCTACGCTAGCAATCAGGGTAAAGGTTCCCTAAGAAACACTTAAAGGAGTGCTACCTTGGGGCCTACCTGTACCTCTTCGGTTTATAATTAAAACACTCTAAATCAGCACACCACGGAGACACATTCATATTGACTGCTGCCTGGTTCACAGTAACCATGGAATGGAGCCAGCCTAGATGTCCACAAGAAAATGAAGAGACAGAAAAAAAAATGGCGCATGGAGATACAAAAGTGCCGCTCCGAAGAAAAATGAAATTAGGACATTTTCAGGGAAATGAGTGCAACTGGAAGTCATTTGGTTAAATGAATAAGTCAGGCTGGAAAAACGAGTTCTGCACGTTTTCTCTCAAATGTGTGACTTAGATTTAAATTTATTTGTGTGGTTCGTGTGTGTGTGTATGTGTGTGTGTGTGTTTGTGTGTCGTGTGTGTGCACGTGTGTATGTGTGCGTACTTTGGTTACAATAGATCCTATCACTAACAACATCAACTGCCAACAAAGCACTTGAAAACAACAACAAAAACAACAACTACAACAACAACAGCAACAACAATAACAACAACAGCTACAACAGCTACAACAGCTACAACAACAAAACCCAACAACCTAAATATAGCCAAGAGAAATAGAGGTTTTTTTTAATTTTTAAAGATTATTTTGTGTGTATGATTGTTCCCCCTGCATGTATGTGTTTGTATGAGTGTCCCCCCTGCATGTATGTGTGTGTATGAGTGTCCCCCCCCTGAATGTATGTGTGTGTCTGTACCACATGAATGCTTAGTGTCCACCTCAGCCAGAAAAGGATGATAGATCCCCTGGAACTGGAGTTACAGACAACTGTGAGCCATTCCATGCAGATGCTAGGAACTGCGCTCTGCCCCACTGGAAGAACAGCCAGTGTTCTTAACTGCTGAGCATCTCTGCATCTCTGACTGTCCCCGCTAGTGGGGACCCAGTTATTCAGGGTCCCGAAGAGGCTTTCTACCTGTGGGCCAAATGAGGGTGAAGAGAAGAAGGAGACCAAGCAAGATTCTATTGTCAAGGTCTCGTTTATTGGGGTGAACGTTACAGCTTTTAAGGCTTTCAGGTAGGGGGAGTGTCCCTTGTGAAACACAGAGGAGGGGGAGATGAGGGTATAGGGAGTGATAGCTGGAGGCAAAGAGGTCAGGCGATGAGATGAGGTCAGGTGGTGGAGACACCGGGTGTTGACTGAGGAGATAACTGGTATCTGCTCGAGCTGAGGCATCCCTTGAATGTTATCTTCCTGTGCCGTAAATTCATGGGAGAGGCCTCTGTCCAACAATCTTAAGACTTATGGCAGTCATCTTAGGGGTGAATATCTGTGGCCAAACAGCCCAGAGTCACCTAGCCACTTTGAGCCATGCAGTCAAAAAGCGGCTAGGCCCAAATCCAATATGGCTCCCTACATCTGACAATCAGAGTTTTTACCTAGATAAAAGCCCTTGTAACTAGTATTCAATTTCCTAGTTACTTATGCAAACACATATACATAAATACATAAATACTTGAATGAATGAATGAATGAATGAGTGAGTGAGTGAATATTAATTTTGCACAATGATAAATAATTAGGTTCTGTTTGTATATTCACAAATTGTGTTGCATAGATAGGAAGATTATATAGCTTTGTATATTTTATTATTTTTGAAACAGGACCTCACCATGTCGCCTTGGCGGGCCTGTTATTTCTTCTTGTGTAAAACCAGACTGGAGCTGTGATAGATCAGCTGTGTCCACTGGTTCAGCAGTTACAGGGTAACTAATGTCTTTCTCATTAGATGTGAGGTTTGTTCCACAGGAGGAAATCACATCTCATACTGGAAACCTTGTAGAAAACACGGGACTGGAAAGATCACAGCTTGCGAAGGAAAAGCGACTGCTGCTGCTGTGTTGTTAAAGGGACACAGTGTGCCTGTCAAATTGTTCTGTGCCTACAAATTTTCTCTGCTCTCAACTTTGATATAATAATAATAATAATCATCATCATCATCATCATCTTTTCTTTTTCCCTTTATCAGTAGGAGTTATTTGTCTAAGGAATATGTAATAGGTAAAGTGATGAGAATAAGTGATCATTGAATATGTCTGTGTGGCCACTTTAGGGAACATCTCAGAAGAGCAGGCAGAAAGAAGGCAAGAAGAAATGGTAGGCCTGAGGAGCTGTAGGGAGACCTCTGTCTTCTGGGCTTGAAACAGTTATCACCTTTTGAACTCTCACCAGCTGTGACTTCTTACAGAAAATCGATAGGAAATAAGAGTCCATCAACATTGTGTCATTTACAAGAGAGGGGCTCATGAGACCACCAGCCCTTCCTGGTAATCTGTAAGCAATTCATTCTAGGTGCAGAGAGACATGTTCTTCTGTAGGGCACCTACTGCTGAGAAGCTCTTGCACCTGTAAATAGCTCCTCCCATGCTCCTGTAAGGAACTCCAAAGTCACAAGCTTACGAGCAAGGAGAGAGGAGCAAAATGAATGTGGGTCGGGGTGGCGTATCACCTCTTACTAAATGAGCATTTCTTTGGGCGTTCAAGATTTCCTGTGCTGTAATGTATTGATTGTGAACTCTAGGAGGAGAACGAACACACAATACCACCATGTTCTTATGTCCACAAAGTCATTTTGGTCCCACAAAGTCTGACACCTAATTAAAACCCTCAAACAGCTGGAAGAACTCAAATTACTCAGGGCTGGAGTCCTTTTTAGTGTCGCATGTATGCCTGGACTGGGATGCCTTGAAAACCGGGTGCAGCGAGGACTAGCAATCAAATCCCTACTGGTCTCTTCATGGGAAGCTGTCTTTCTATATCATAGTGGCTGCTGGGAAACTTCTTACACCGCAGCTCAGGACTCCAGTTGAGAATGTGTCAATGAAGCCATGTGTCCCTCCCTGACCTGGTCTGATGTCAGATCGTGTTGCTTCTATCATGCTGTATGAAATGATACAAGTAAAACCCCACACACTAGGAGCCAAGCCCTAAACCAAACTCATTCATGGGAGCATAATTTAAGGATCTATGCCTTAAAACTGTTACATTCAAATGCAACCATATAGGCAGATATAGAAAATAAAAGTGGGTTGGAGAGATGGCTCAGTGGTTAAGAGCACTGACTGTTCTTCCTAAAGGTCCTGAGTTCAAATCCCAGCAACCACATGGTGTCTCACAACCATCTATAATGAGATCTGGTGTCCTCTTCCAGTGTCTCTAAAGACAGCTTCGGTGTACTCATATATAATAAATAAATATTTTTTTGAAAAAAGAAAGAAAATAAAAGTAACATAAATAATAAAGAAGGCTGAGTATGTTGCATCTGGCCCTAGCCTCGTTTTCAGGATATTGATACCCTCACAAATTAGAAATGAATCTGATTTAATACTGAGAGGTCAAATTCATCAGGTTTGCCTGCACATAAAAACATAGAAATACTAAAATAAGTAATGGGCTTTCTGTACCGGAGCTAGAGTCATTAGAGCGGAAGGAGCCTGAGTTGAGAAAATGCATCCCTATCACCCAACTGTAGACAAGCTGTGGGCATTTTCTTAGTTGGTGATTGATTCACGAGGATCCTACCCATTGCGGGTGGAACCATCCCTGAACTGGTGGTCCTGGGTTCTATAAGAAAGCAGGCTGAGCAAGTCAGTAAGCAGTACCCCTCCGTGACCTCCACATCAGCTCCCGCCTTCAGATTCCTGCCCTATGTGAATTCCTGCCCTGGTTTATCCCGATGATGAACGACAATATGGAAGCACGAGTTAAGTTAACCCTTTTCTTCCCAAGTTAGTTTAGCCATGGCATTTAGTCACAGCAATCCTAGCCCTAACTAAGACACCTTCCACAACTGCTTTTCAAGTATAAATCTAAAATTGCAGTTTTCATCTTCTAATTAAGGCCCAAGATGAAGATTGATTTTATGTCCTATCCAGTTTAGTGGCAAATTCATTAAGATGTCTGCATTTTAGGTTGTATACAGAGTATGCTGTCTTTTTATGGATGAGTGTAATCAAGGGGTCTGACTCATAGCCTTCAGTCTTCCCTCACTAGGTAAACTAATGAAACACCACGCTGCTGAAAATCTTTATGTATAAATCCATCAATGAACCATGCCATGAGCTTACATTCATAAGCCTCTGTTAATTCTTTAGAAAGTTTCAAAGCACTCCCTCTGGTTAGTTATAACTTGCAGTATTGCACTTTCTGCATTTAAAATACTTGTGGTGTGAGCTTTTTAAATATAGGTCTTAGAAAGCATAGAAGGTAGCAGGTTTCTTTATGGCAGTTTTAATCTTATACATCGTTCTGGCTTGGTCTCTGGCCAAAACAATTTATGGAAGAAAAGTCTTTACTTGACTTACAGCTTATAGTCCATCACCACCAAACATGCTACATAGTGAGACACTGTGTCCAAAATATTTTTGTTGTTGTTACATGAAGAGAAACTCAAAGCAATTCCACTAAAATCAGGAACAAAAGGTTGGGCACTTGCTTGGTACCTATCCAATACCAGTACTCTTAGGTAGAGCATTAAGTCAACCGGAGGAAATCAAGGTATACAAATTGAAAAGGAAGAAATTGAAATATCTTTATTTGTAGATGATATGATAATATATATTAGTGACCCTAAAAATTTCACTAGGAAACTCTTACAGCTGATAAATAGTTTCAGCAAAATGTCTGTAAATAAAATTAACAACAACAACAACAAAAAAATCAGTAGCCTTCCCATATAAAATGATGAATGGGTTGAGAAAGAAATCAGAGAAACAACACCTTTCACAATAGCTTCAAACAATATAAAATGTCTTGAGGTAACTCACCAAACAAGTGAAAGACTTATATGATAAAAACTTGAAGACATTGAAGAAAGAAATTAAAGAAGATATCAGAAGATGCAAAGATCTCCCATGCTCAGGGATCAATAGGACTAATATAATAAAAATGGCCATCTTACTAAAAACAATCTACAGGTTCAATACGATTACCATCAAAATTCTAACACAATTCTCTACAGATCTTGGAAAGGATAATCTTCAGCTTCATATGGAAACACAACAACCTAGATAGCTAAAACAATCCTGAACAATAAAAGTACTTCTGGAGATGGCACCATCTCCAACCTCAAATTGTACTACACAGCTACAGTGGCAAACACAGCATGACATTAAGACAAAACAGACCTGTTGATAAATTGAATGAAATCGAAGTACAGACATGAATCCACACACCTATCGACACCTGATTCTTGATAAAGACACCAGAAACACACACTAGAAAAAAAAGCCAGCAACAATTGATCAACACATGGTCTGGTCAAAGGAGATGGATCCACATAGAAGAATGCAAATAGATTCATAATTATCACCCTGCATAAAACTCAACTCCAACAGATCAAAGATCTCAAGATAAGACTGGATACACAGAAATTGATAGAAGAGAAATTGGGTGTTGTTTTGAATTATTTGACCCAGGTGGTTGTGGGGGGGGTATTCTAAATAGAAAACTCTAAGCACAGGCACTAAGACTATTAATAAATAGGACGTATTGAAACTGAAAATCTTCTGCACGGCAAACAACACTGTCGTTCGGACAAAGTGGTAGCCTATAGAATGAGATAGATTTTTACCAACCACACATCTGATAGAGAGCTAATATCTAAAATACATGAATTAGTCAATAAAAGCCCAATTGAAAAATGGGGCACAGATCTAAACAGAGAATTCTCGTAAGAGGAAACTCAGAGGCCTGAGGAATACTTAAGGAGTTGTTCAACATCCTGAACCATCAGGGAAATGCAAGTTAAACCTACATTGAGATTTCTTCTTACGCTCAACAGAACGACCAAGATCAATAAAACAAGTGACACCTCCAGCTGGTGAGGGTATGGAGTGAGGGCACTACCTATCCATTGCTGGTGGCAGTACATATTTTTATAGCCATGAAAATCGGTGTAGCAGTTTCTCAGGAAGATGGACATTGATCTAGTTCAGGATCCAGTTGTATTACTCTTGGGTAATGTTAAACTTTTCAGGTAAATGGATGGATCTAGAAAAGAATCATCCTGAGTCTGACCCAGAAAGACAAATAGACAAATAGAATAGTTATAGATGGACATCCAAAATCAAAGGCCGTTTGAGGAAGTTTGGAAACCTAGTACAATATAAGCTTCCTAATATGGAAGAAAATGTAAATGAAAATGTAAACGAAATGACCAAACAGTGGGAGCAACAGAACCCCAGCTGAACAACTCTTGTCATCATATGAAGCTTTCAATACCTGGAATCGGCTACATTTAGTTGAGTTGCTGACCAGACAAACAACCCAGGCTGTTGCCAAGACTATAGTTTGCTCGCCACAAACTGACCCCCATTGCTAAAGGCAACACCTAGATAGCTCATTGAATATAGAAAAGTCGACTGGTACATATAAGTGTTCATCTCCACAGACTATTATTCATGATACTGGATGGGTACGTTGAATAACACTAGCCCAGGTACAAATGGTTTGATCTGCAATGGTCTCCTACCTGCAGGGTACACTAGGGCAATGGTGGCACAAAGTTGTGGAAGTAACCAAACTATGTCTGGTTTGACTTAAAGTCTATTTCAGGAGATAAAACCCATATCCTGTTCTGAGTGACCAAGAACCTGAGACTGGATAGGTCAGTGAGCCAGGGCAAAACCAAATGTTATTGTTCTACTAAAAGAATGTAGCATTAAGATGATTCCTAATGATATTCTGCTATTCACATAGAAGACCAGTGCTTTGCTTAGCCATCATCAGAGAAGCTTCCTCCTGTGGCAGATGGGAACAAATAGACAGACAGACAGACAGACATTACACAGAGTGCGAGACTTGGGAACACTCGGTCCTAAATGGTGTGTCTCTATCAAGTCTCTTCCCTCAGAGCTCAGGGAGCTACGTTGAAGAGGGGGCAGAAAGAAAGGATGGGAGACAAGGACCTGTAAACAACAGGACTGAGGCTCCTAGGAACTCAGAGACTGAGGCAGCAGGCACAGGGCCCTGCACCGGTCTACACCAGATGGCGTCCTAGAGCTGACAGGAGACGTGCTCACATTCCTAACCTGGAAGCTGTCTCCAAATGATACCCACTCGCAAATGAGAACTTGGGTTTTTTCTAAGGGAGTCTCTAGGGGAAAGCAAAAAAATATTAAGGGCAGGCTGCGTGCGCCAAGGTAAATGCCTACAGCAAGAAAAGCGAAGGTCTCTGTGAAGCTTCCTTGTCTCAAAATATCATCTCAGGACTTTTCTTTTTAGTCTTTAAAAAATTTTTAATTTAATTGCTCTCTCTGGTTCTCCCCACCCCACCTCCCACCCCACAGGTCCTTTGTGCATTTATTACGGCTTCTGGCTTAGTGTTTTTATGGGATTCTGCGTGTACAAACAAATGGGTCTCTCGTTCTGATTCTTGTACCTTCCTCTGGGATCTTTTCCTACTGTTTGTTTTGTCCAATTCCAATGTGTTAGGTTTCTTTTTATTTTATTTTCTTCTAATTATTATTGCTTAGAAGCCTATTTGTTCTATAATGAGAGACAGAAAGAATGTAGACCCAGGTGGGAGGGGAGAACTTGGAGAAGTAGAGGGAGGAGAAACCACAATCAGGATATACTATGGGGGGGGGGATCGATTTTCAGTAGAAGAAAAGTGTTTGTGTTAATTTTTATTTATGTGTATTTTTCTATCTGTGTGTACGTGTGCTACCTGTGTGCGGGTTCCCATGAAAACTAGAAAGGGAATTGAGACTCTGGAGCTGTAATTATAGGCAATTTTGAGCTTCCTGACACAAACCGTGGGAACTGAATTGGGGTCCTCTGGAAGATCAACAAGTACCCTTAATCTCTAACCTGTCTCTTAAACCTCGATAAGAAACTGAATCTTTGAAAAGAAATGTCTTTATGTAGCCGAGAATAGCCTTATTGGGGCACCAGGGGAAGGGGAAGCCCTTGATCCTGCCAAGGTTGGACCCCCAGTGCAGTTGAATATGGGGGGGGGGCAGTAAGGGGGATGTATAGGGGGAATACCCATATGGGGGAAGGGGAGGGGAGGGAATGGGGGCTTATGGACAGAAAACCAGGAAGGGGAATAATGTCTGAAGTGTAAGTAAAGAAATATATCTAATAAAAAATAAAAATTAAAAAAACAAAAAAAACAAAAACAAAAACAAAAACAAAAGAAAGAAATGTCTTAACCACCCACACACAAAAAAGGAGGGGAATATTTTTAGGTGTATCTGATGACTCTGGTAAGTTATGCACTCATTTTCATGATTCTGGGAACTGTAAAATTTCCTTCCTGATGCCCACTAGTCATTAAAAGTTGTCCTTCTCAGTCTACAAGTAGTTGTGTAGTTCTTCTTTTCTATTGATTTCTAGCAATATTCTACTACGACCTGATACAATATAAGAATTCGTTTTTTCAGACTTGGTGTGTTGCCTACAATGTGGTCTACTTTAGAGACGATCCCATGGGATTCTGAGAAGGGTGTGCTTTCTATTGGATGGAATGTTCAGTAAATATTTTTGAGCCCATATGATCTATGCAGTAGTATGACTCTGTAGCTCTCAGTTTACATCATTCTCATCAGAAGATTAGTTGTCCTCAGTTGGTTATAAGAGACGGTTATGATAAACACGATTTGAACTCATGGAGATGCACCTGGCTCTGCCTCACCTGATCCTACAGGTGTGCTCCACCAATCCTAGCTCCAGCAGTTAACGGATAAAGCTAGGCACCGGAGGCCCATAGCAGCTGGCCTTTGCCCTTTCTTTTGGAGGTCAGACATGAGGTCCCTTCCAGGTCACTGGAGGTTTCTCAGCTGTTCTCAGACAAGACAGACTCAACTCTGGGCTTGTTTTTGCTCTCATTAAACTTTATCTTCTGCCTTGTTTATATATGGCCCTGGTTTTCACTGTTAAGTGAGAATCGTGGGGGAATACTTAATATTTCCTAAGACTGAGCTTCATCTTTAAAAATAATCAAAAGCAATGAGATAAATTCAAATGCTATTTAAATTATAGTAGAAATGAGAAAAATGGGAGAAACAGGAAACAGAGAGAGAGAGAGAGAGAGGAGAGAGAAGAGGCGAGAAAGAGGAGGAGAGGATAGGAGAAGAGAGGGGAGAGAGGGGAGAGAGGGAGAGGGGAGAGAGAAAGGGAGGGAGGAGGGGAGGGGAGGAGAGGAGGAATAAAGATTTCCCCATAATGAAAACAGCATATAAACAAAATTGGATGGGGGTATAAAGGTAAATATTAAAAACATAAAGATTTCTTTCTTTTTCAGCGCCAGTGATCAAACCAGGACTCCTACGTACAAGGCAAGCAGTCTATCCAATGGAGCTGCTCTCCCAGCCCAAGTAGTTTCTCTTTAGATACAATAAAGGGAAAATGTGCTCACTAAAGGATCTGGAGAAATGGCTCAGAAGTATGACTGCTCACTGTTCCATCAGAGAAAAGGAGTTCAGGATCCTACCACTCACACACTTCTAACTCCAGTCCTGAGGGGCCTCACACCCCTTTCTGGCAACAGCGTTGGAGCAGCTTCCATTTGTGGCCTTGGATGCTGAGCATTAGACTGAGGGTGGAGGCTAGAAGCAGGGTTTCCCGCTGAACCTGGGGAGTCTTGTCTTACCGATTCAGCTTGGTCACATATCTTCACTCACAGAGAGTCTCTGTTGGTGGCACTTGGCTATGCAATCTGTAGGTGGGACAGGTTCTCTCAATTTCCGGGGATTCCCCAGTTTTCGCCAGCTGGAATGATTTGATTCTAGCTGACAGTGTCCCCGCAATTGCTTCCCCTCCCACAGTGTAGAAAGCAGCCATGTTAGGCAGAGCACCCGCCTTTCTACCTTCAAGACCTCCAAAGTTCTGAGGGCACCCAACGGAGCTTTGGACTTCAAAGCCTTGGGGCTCTAGGACGATAGGTGGCGCCAGAGATCAACCCACTGACCAGGCTCCTGGCACTCGGGGTTATTCTCAGGCGAGATCTGCTCTCAGCCAAGATGGATATAAGTTTCTCTGTGCCCTTCGCTGCCTGAGCCCTGTTGCCCTCTGCCTGTTGTTTCCAGCAACCAACCTTCCGTTCTGCAAAACTACCTCCCAGGGCTGTCTCTTACCCTGGAAGCAATGTTAGCTGAAATCTGGGCTCCCTGACTTATCTGTCTCTATTCTTCGATCCCCAGAGTGGCTCCGTTTTAAGTAATAGTTTTCGTCTCGAGATGGCACCTGATTATTTTTCTCTACATCATATAGTGTGACAACACGAGATTCTTCTCTACCGGTCTGCCAGACGAATTGCTGTTTTATCAAAACCTCCATTGGAATTTGAGCTTGTGAGGGTTATTTTGAGGATAAGACGGCTGTGTGGTGTCCTTGGTAAAAAAAAAAAAAAAACAAAAAAAAACAACTAGTTGGACACAGGTTGAAGCCACTAGGAAGTCTTTCTTAGCAGGCCAGCGACCACACTGGGTTTTGGGATCCGAGTGTAGCCCACGCCTTTCTCAGGGTGAGCTTTTAAACACCAAAAAACACGTTCTAGATTGACATACTTCATTTAGCGAGAACAGTTACCCAGAAGCAGAACTACGAAAGCCAAAAGCCAAGGTTAGCACATTTTGAGACTCCTGGAACTGTGGACTTGGATGGATTAGGTTTTTGTTTTTGTTAGGGCAGGTGGTGTTCTCTATTCACTGAGTTTTACCAACCGATTGCTACATCCATTTTGGTACCGGTTGTGCTAAGGTCTGGGGGTCTGAAACCACAGTAGGTTCTGACCATCAGGCTTTCCTTCTGAAACCTCCATTTTCCCTCTATCCAGCAAGAAGCTGTGTTACGGGCCTGTGTTCAGCTGGGTTTACTTTTTTCTCAGTTCGTCTATACTGTCCTTACCTTTGGTAAGTTCTGCTGCTTTTCCTCTTTCTTCGAGACAGTCTATTTCTTACCTGTACTCTTTTTAACCAGACAAATGGATGGCAGCTCCCTTTACAAGATCTCATCCAGAACTCCAGGATTTTAGTATCTTTATCTAATGTGGAATGCTAAGCAGCTATGGTGTCTCAGCACTTGGGAGATTGAGGCAGGATAATATTCTGATAACATTCAAGATAATATTCTGCTTCTTGAGTTCAAGGCCAACCTGGGATCTGTGAAACTCTGTCTCGAAATAAAACAAAAACGTAGACAATAAGAAACCTGGAAGGCTAACTGTAGAAAATCTTACATCCATCAAAGAGTGTTGGGGAAGATGGTGTGGGTCTGAACGTGTTTGGAAGTTTTAAAATAAAAGCACACTTTAATATATGAGTTTATTATACCCTCAGATATTTCATAATAACGGGTGGCAGGAACCACCAAGAGATTAAAAAGTCACTAGATGGAGCTGGAGAGAGGACTCTGTAGTTAGTTACAAGCTTAGTTTTGTTCTCGGCACCCATACTGGATAGCTCAAGGTATCCTACACCCTCTTCTGATCTCCAAGACCACCCGCATACATGTACACACACACACACACACACACACACACACACACTAAAAATAAATCTTAAAAAGTCACAAGAAACGTGTAGCCATATGAATCATGCTATAGTAATTTTTCAGCCTTAGTCATCGGAACCTCCTCAGGCTGAAATCTTTCTAATGCATAGAGAATTTATAGTTCTGCGATGAGAGATTTCTTGGGAATAATTGTGTCGCTTTATGTTGGCACTAAATCAAAACTTCATGAAGCTTGGTGCCATCATCACAGACACGCATGGGATAAAGCTGAGATAGGTCCTGCTTCCTGTGTCCCAAAGCCAGCTCAGACATACAACAGAAGGGCACTTTAACGACCTTGGCAAGTGGTAGTGTAACCAAGCGCTGTAAACATTTCATTTGGGAATTTTTATCTCAGCTGACTCTTAAAGCAATGTTAGGTCAGTCTGTCTTTCCTTCCTTCCTTTTACGTGTTATTAACTCAATTCAATACTTGTATGAATAGTTTTCCTCTTGAACTTGTGACTTCAACTATGTACGTTCATTCTTGAACACAAGGATGCTTTCAACACACAGACTGTTCTCATCTCCCCAGCATGGGATGCAATGTTGAATATGAATGAACTTATGGACTATGAGCCGATGGCAGGTATCACACGAGAGAGCTAGCTCCCTCAGTAATTTATTTTTTTCAGGCAGGTTTTTGCTCTGTGACTCTGGCTGCCTCTTCCTTCTCAGCACTGGAATCAAAGGTGCGTGCTCAGTGACTTTCAGATACTTGAGTAATGTTCATGCTAATCAACCTAAAATAAGGTCTTAAAGTATTTTCTCTTTTGGTAGATAATCAGCAGACGAAAATTCCAGGTATAGTCAAAATTGAGATGGTCAGTACAAATAGCCCTTGGTTCTTTTCATTTTAAGGCAGAACCAAGATAGACAGGGAAAGTAAGAAAAACTCTCAATAGTGGGAGGGGGTTCCTTTTTATTAAAGCTACTTTTACCTTTAGTCATGCAAATGTGTGGTGTGTTAATATATGAATACAAAGTCTGGTGGTCAGAAGACCTGGGTAAGTGGATGTTGCTTCTCTTTATGGAATGAAAATCTGGTCATATGTAAAATCGCCTTTGTTTTGAGCCAGGCATGATGATACTTGCACATAATCCCAGCACATAGAAGATCAGGAACTCAAGACTGGCCTTCCCTACATAGCTCGTCGATGGTTAGCATGGGCTACAGAAGATCTTGTCCCAAAATGAAACTAGCTCTCCAGCTTTTGCTCCTAAACTATTTTTTTTCCTGGGGTTTGGAGATAGACATATTGTTTATAAGATTTTATTCTTATTTATTTATTTAGCACATGTATATATGGGTACATTCATACCAGAGTACACATGTGGAGGTCAGAGGCCAATTTACAAGAGTTAGCTTGCTCCTTCTACAATGAGGGTCCTGGGGAATCAAACTCACTTTTACCCACTGAACTATATCTCACCAACTCTCTATTTATGGGACTGTTAAAAACAGTACCTCACTGCCTAATTATAGAGGGAAAAGATTGTGGTCCCTTTTAAAACACAAAACTAGTATTCTTTTTATTCTCCTTCTTGTTATTTGCTGCATTTTCAAAATTCTCTTCAGAGAATGAAAAGACTTAAGCTCAACAATGTTCACTGTAGCACCGTATTGATTTTGACTGAAAAGATGGCTCAGCAGTTAAGAGCACTGATTGCTCTTCCAGAGGTCCTGAGTTCAAATCCCAGCAACCAAATGGTGGCTCACAACCAGCTGTAAACGGGATCTGAATGTCCTCTTCTGGTGTGTCTGAAGACAGCGTCAGTGTTATTCAAGTACACTAAATAAACAAACAAATAAATCTTTTTAAAAATTCTCTCACTGGCATCTGGCGCAATTCTTAAGACCCGGTAAATATTTACTGCATAATTAAATGTAAGCGTCCTAAAAGATTAACTAAGCCTCATAAAAAATTATATCAAAGATTAAATAAACAGCAAGTGGTTTAACGGTTACAGTCTTTTAAAGCAGAGTTTGTTGAATGGCGCCTGTATCTAGATTAAGAGAAGGGCTGGGAGGAAGGGCTCCTAGGTCTACGAGGGCTGCCACGGTTGCTTCTTGGGCTGTTCATTTGCACTCTGTACAGAAGATGGAGCCAAAGACATATTTATCCACAACTTCTCTCCCATTTGACCAAACAAAGCAAAACAAAGCAAATTCTTCCTTCCCTTTTATAAACACTGTTTTTGGTTTAGCTTCAAAGCCACCTTCACCGGGAGGTAAATGGGGGACCCATTGAAATTTTACCTAGATGGAGTCAAACTCTGACCTTTATGCTTTCAAAGATGACCCGGAGCTAAATAAATGGGGAGCGAGGTTTCGGCTACAGGAGTCCTCCGGGAGGTGGAAAAGGAAGTGAATTGTCAGGTTTCAGAAACTTGGTTGATATGGATTCCACTCTACTGCAATTTGTTTGTGAATCTGCTTGTCTCCTCAACGTTCACAGGAAGATCCCTTCCCCGCCGGTTACCAGTTTAGGTAAATTATTCCTATATGTGCAAACCATTAAACTTCACGTTCCCGTCCACTCCTTCCTTGCGGACTAAAAAAACGTAAGTTTAAATTGAATTTCGATGCATACAAAAAAATTATTGTGGTTCCGATAGAGGAAAATATAAACCCGGACGGCTGCTAATACCAGCATCCCTAACACAGGAAGTAAGGGGGCGGGGTCATGACTTGTTTAGTGAGACTTTATCTCAAAATTTAAAACAACAACAACAACAAAAACCCCTCAACATCAGAAAAAGGTGTCTTTAATCAAAAACTGGCAGCAGACCAGCTAGGGATAAATATTGACTCAAAGACTAAGCTGGAGAAGGAGAGAAAGAAAGGAAAGGAAAAGATAAGATAATAAAATCTGAGCCCCATTGCAATGTTATCCCTAATCCTCTGGGTCTTCCATAAGTCTGTCTTCGACAGATCCATCTCGATTCCCAAGGAGATACATATCAGCTATTCAGTCAGGTGAGAGATAACCTCACTCCTTTTGGAGCGAAACCACCTTCACTCTCCCTTTTCCTACCGCTCTACCCCCACACTTTATTTTCAGTAAGGTCTGCATTCACCCTTGTTTTCGATGAATAATTGCCCTTTCAGAGTTAAAGACCTAGAAAGCCTCGGGCTACTGTTATTTTCCTTAAAACTAAACCTCCTCCCAGCCATTTTGAATGCCTTGCTCCTCCGGACCCTACTGGCTTTTGTCATTCTTTTCTTTGTGGGCATTAAAGGAAACCCTTCGGAGCTGTGTGCTTTGTCTTGGAGATTCACGGCCTACATTCCTTCTTTTAGCAAACGCCTTAGAACCTGTGGCCTTGACTGCCCATTCTTTGCAGTTAAACAGAAATCTTCACACAGTTTTAACCAGAGCACCTTTACCCACAGTTGAGATGCCTCTTTGCCTAGGTGTTTTTGCTCTCCATCACAGGGTACTCCCTCCTCCTGTGTCTTCCGACGGCAGGTCGAGCTCCCCCCCCTCGCCCCCCTCCAGCTTCTTTTTTTTTTTTTTTTTTGGTGTTAGTAATATTTTCCCTATTAAATTTCCAAACTTGCTCTCCACTTCCTCCTGCCTCTAGATTTTCCGCCCTATCAGTCCATGAACAGACACTAAGGTTTCTGCTCCCTTTTCTTCTCTAAGGTTGGTACATTCACAGCTCTCCATTCTAGCCCCACTCAATACCCTCTTTACAGCCCGTTTTTGTTGTTGTTGTTGTTGTTGTTTAACTCGACACTGGGTTTTCTCTAGTGTGGTTGAGGACTGCTTGAAACTCATCTCAGTTGATTGTCCTGCCTTACCCTTTCAATTGACTGGGGCTGTAGACAGAGACCACTGTGCAAATCTTTCTTTAAATGAAATAAAATGTGTTTTTGTAAAGAGGGGAAGAGGAACGGGGAGAGGTTGATTCGTGGACTCTAAGTTCTACTGAGGTTCTATATGTGTGGTGTATTAAGAATGGGTAAACTAACTATGGATGGATGACAGTGCAGTGTTTCTAAAAAAAACCTTTAGAAGTCTGGATATTTTCCCATAGACAAATTATATTATAAGTATTACAACAGACAAATATTCTTATACTGAGTTCAACACCACAAATTTTACACTTGTATCAAAACATCATATAACCCCAAACATTAATGCAATTTTTATATGTTTTATCAGTTAAAGATAAATTGAATAAACCAGGTATGTGGTGCTCACATTTAATCCCAGGGCTGAGGAGGCAGAGGCAGGCAGAATTCTGGTCTACATAGTGAGTTCCAGGAGAGCTATGCAGCGAGACTTCATGGTTTAAAACAAAAAAGTAATTAAATAAGTTTAGTAAGAAGCAGCAAGATGGCTGAGTGGTTAAGGTGCCTGTTGTCAGGTCTGACTCTCTAAGTTCACTTTCCAGATGGAAAACGGGGTCCAACGTTCACAAACTGTCTTCAAATTTCCACTTGCACACACATATGTGAATACACACATTTGATAAATACATGTTTAAAAAGTCTAATGTCACATCTCTGGACATAAAGCATTGAAAGTCAGACTACAGTTTCTGCTTCTGTCACATTGTTTCCCTTCTTTAAGTTAAAGACAAACCTCAAAAGTAAGAGAGCTCGCTGGGGTCTTAAACTGTGAGATTTCAAGTGGTGCCTCCTTAGGCATTCCAGCCAGGCACAGGAAAGTGTTTCTACGAAGTCTTTGCCATCCTTTGTTCTGCTGTTTGCCTTAGAGTGAGATGCTCAACCCAGTCAGGTGATGCCTGAACAAAGGCCGAGAGATTTCCCTGCCTAACCCCGGGAACACCGCTGAAGCCTGTTTATTGCCCTGCCATAAGCCCTCTTGGAGGACATCTGGGAGCCCTCAAAGGAGCTGCCCACCCTTAGGAATGAGGTTATATGACTCAGTCCTTCATAAACCCCATCAGGTATGATGAGAAAGCCATGAAGTTGTAGGCAGGCGGTCACCAGGCAGACGTCTCTCCCCTGGATGGGCTTCCTAGGGACATGATGGAAAGAGAGGAGGAAGTTTTCAGACTGGCTTTATGCTAACATAATGTATCTGGAAACTCTAGTCTGCAGTTAGGAGGAGGAGGAGGAGGAGGAGGAGGAGGAGGAGGAGGAGGAGGAGGAGGAGGAGGAGGAGGAGGAGGAGGAGGAGGAGGAGGGAGGGAGGGGAGGGGGAGAATTCTGGCATCTTCCTGCCGATTTAAATGCTAAATTGTAGTCATGAATAGGACTGAGATAGGACGTTCACTTCCTCGGAGACTGGGTAGAGGTCAGTATCAACGTTTCAGTCCAAAGTTACCTACATGATATTTTTCATAATACATAACATCTACCTTCCTGTTCTTAATCGAAGGAATACACAAAACTATCTAAAGCAGCAGAGAAACCGACGAGTAGACATACCCCTCCACTGGGGCTGGTTGTGAAATGCCTTTCCCATGCCCACCGCCTTTTTTCCTTTGTTAATTGTCCGTGTTTAAGAGGAGGAGAATTAGGTCATAAGAAAGATCACGCACACCCACCTCAAGCTTCACACACCTTGGGGAACGCAGAACAAGTCTGCACGAGTTGACCTTGTCCCCCCCCGCCCCCCATTTTTATTTATTGCATTTTTTTTTCATTTAGAAAATGTAACACGAAAGGTACGTCTTCTCCCTCCCCCTGGTCATCCCCTGAAACAAGCCCTACTACACCCAACAGTATTTTATCTGTGAGGAGTCACAGCCCTGCAGTGGCCGACGGACAGCTAGAGCTGTTTTCTCATATTTTTTTCCCTTCTCGTCAGCACATTCAAACTACAACTTTATCTTGACCAGGTTGCTTCTGCCTGCTCAGCCCCACGTTCGTCAGCCTCCTCCCCACCTTCTCCCCGCCTTTTCTTCCTCCCTCCCCTTTCTCCTGGCCCCTCCTTCCAGTTGAGTCAGTGGCTTGAAACTTTTAAAAGCTCTGCGCTCCAAGTTAGAAAAACGCTTTTACGAGGTATCAGCACTTTTCTTTCATTGGGGGGAAGGCGTGAGGAAAGTACCAAACAGCAGCAGACTTTTAAACTTTAAACAGACAGGTCTGAGAGCCTGAACTCTCATTTTTCCTTTGACTTCAGCCTCCAAGGAGTTCCACCAACTTTGGCGCGCCGGCTTCACTTTCATTAAGTGAAAGAGTAAGTTTTGATAAAAAAAAACCCGCTTTTACCTAATAGCGTCTCTTTCTGTCAGGAAAACTCTTGCACTGTGCTTTGTAAACGCGTTGCGTCTTTGGCTTAGGATATCGTAAGTAGAACGATGGTCTTCCAAGTGTCTTTGCCATTTCCACGTGCTGGTTTATATTTTGATTGTTTAAAAAGTTCCGCTGCTCGTGCAACAGGTAAAAGGCTCAAACTTTTTCCAGCTAGAGTGAAGGACCAATTTCCTAGACTTGGTTCTTTGTTGTGGAGCCTAATTTTCACTTTTCTGTAGTCCCTGATGGAGAAGGTGCTGCGGTGGGAGGGAAGGGGGGGTCCCCTCCGTCAACTTTGCCTAGCCTGCTTCCTCTAGTGCAGGACACTGCAGGCTTTTTCCTTTTTCCTCCTGAAAATCCCGTCGGCTGTTCTACAGCCTTGAGAAAGCTGGCTCCTTTTGTAACAGTGCTTTGTTGAGCCCCTGCCGCAGCAGTTGACTTCCACGTGGTTCTTCCTTAGCCTTTTTTCTGGATTAAGCCAGAAAATACGTAGATCGGGGTGCTGCGGGTAGGGTTTTTAGACCAACAGTAGTTACTTTGTGCGAGCCAGCGCGGTGCTACGGGACGAACCCCTCAGCCCACACAGCCAGCTTTTTTTTTTTTTTTCCCCTCCACGCTGGCAACTGCGGGCGCGAGAAATCTTGAATGGGTGGTGGTGACTTGGGGAGCGTTAGAGGAACCGGCGTTAGAAACAGTGTGTGCCAGGGTGCTTTTCCAAAACCAACTGCTAAAACCCAAGCTCCTAGAAGGAATGGGGAAAAGGGAATTTTGGAGCCGCGCTTTAGAAGGGGCTGCCCCCTCCCCACCCCCACCCCCCTTCGCCTGCCTGCCCGGACCTGTAGGGACTTCAGAGCTGTTGGGACAGTTTTGAATTAGCTTCTAGAGGGTGCAAAGCACTAAGCAAAAATGATGTTAACGTGCAGTTTAAAGGGGATCCGTCTTAAAGCTGTTATTTTTTTTCTTTATTTTTAAATTGGTAACACATTCTGTAAAGCACTTTGCCCAGTCTTCATTCTGTCCGGCCTAAATCCACACCGAAACGACTCAGGGTGGGTCTGTAGTTTTGTTTGGTTGGTTTTTTTTTTTTTTTTCCCGTGTACCAGACGGGCCGAGTCCTTTTGAAGTGAAAACTTTAGGGCAGAGGGTGGCACGGGCCCTTCCTGCCCAATCTTAGCATCATCCCGGGCTCGGCTCCCCGCAGCCTTCCGGCTTCGCGGTCCAGACCGCTGCCTGCGACGGAGGGGGGTTGGGGGGGAGGGGAGGCGAGCCTCGCGGCCGGACCGTCAGAGGCAGCAAGTGGTCGACTTTATTAAAGTTGTCAATCTGAAGTCTCTTCCCCTGCCCTCCGAGACGCCTTTTCGTGGTTTCTCTGCCTAAACTTGTCGGGTGGCTGAGTGGAGCCCCCGGGAAGGTCCCCTGAACACCTAGGGAGCCCGGGTGCTGGTAAATGCACTTGTAACACTCCTGGAAACTCTTGAAATTCCCCAAGAATGAGGCGGGGCGGAAGAAGGAGGGGCAAAGAAGACCCTTCGAGAAACCGTGCGACAGCTACTGACGTGTGCTGAGGCAAATCCGTTCAGGATTGGAAAATTCAAACCTTGACTTCCGAGCAGAGTTCTCCCCGTTAGTGCCCTCGGGTCCACCCAATGCTCACTGGGCATCTCTGGCAGAGCCTTGGCCGAGCACTCGGCGGCCCGCGCCCGGAGGTGAGCTTCCCTTTCCCTCCCACTACTGGGTTTTGAGGAGAGGAGAAGAGCCTACAGGGCAGACTTTGGAGGTGGGTTTGATTTCCTTTGTTCCCCAAGCACAATAGTAGTGACTGGAAGGTAGTGAATCTTACCAGTCCAAAAAGACCTCTGGGCAGCAACCTTGAATGGTCAGTAGCTTCCCATGAGGAAGCCTGAGGTTAATTTTTTCTTTTTTATTTTCATGAGGATTGATGAAAATAAAAGTGTGTTAAAGTAAACGAGGGCATAGACTGCGGGGGTGGGGTCGTACTAGTTAATTCTGCTGGGTAGGCCAAGTTGTGTGGAAATGAGCGCATTTACAGGCTGTACTTTCTGTCCTGGAGAGGTGTTGAACTCTGGATTACTGGAATGCACTCCCCGGTGTGTGAAAGCTTTGTGCATCTAGATTCGGGTACAGTGGGCTACCTGTCCCTTGCTGGGGTTCCAGGTGGTAGTGCTTTGGTACTCCACTGTCTAAACACACACCACATAGATGTTCTTCAACGTTGTCCCATCATCCTTTGAGGTTGGGATTCTTATTATTGCTGACCTTCCACGGGGAAATGTGGTTCTAAAGCCAGCAGCAAGAGGGGAAGGCTGCGTTTCCTTCCGCGAAGGGAGCAGAACTTGGTTGCTTAGCCGTCTTCAATTCCTGCAGAGAGAAGGGATAGCAGATACTCTGCTTTGCTTTATCACCGTATTGCAGAGGTGCAGTTCATGTGAATTGTAGAAATTTGTATGCCCCGAGGGAAGGGAACTATAGGAAAGTCACCCACTGATTAATACCTCGAACTCCACCTATCCTGATCTTCTACCTTCCCTTCATGATTCTGTTTGACTTCTGATGTGTCGAGGCTTATCCAGCTCACTAAGGAGAGAAATAATCATCTTGGGTGTGTCATCCACGTTTGCATTAAGTGTAGATGCTCCTCCCAAGCTTAAACATTCCTAGCTGCTTCTAAGTGGGAGGGTACAGATGTGTGTGTGTGTTGAATTCTTGGGAGAACTGGTTAAAATCTCCACTTTCCACAACTGTTAATGTACCATAAAGAGATGTGTGAGCAAAATGCCTTTTGCCAAAATCCAACCATGATTAGTTCTTGAAGTAACTGCCTAAATTCACGTCTCAATTTTCTGGTTGTCTACGTTTTTTTAGAAACTCTGTTGTTCCAAACAGTTCTAGTTTACTGCTTTGCTGCAGGAAAAAAAAAAGGATACCAAAACTAGAAGGCAGGATGAAATAAATTTACAGTACTTTTGAAAGAAAGAACTAATATTTTATCATAGTCTTATAATCTCACTCTTGCTTATTGAAGCAAATAGAGTCAAGCATACTAAGCCTGTTTTACGTTGACTATGGACTTGCAGGAATGTTTAGTGAGGCTATCTGTTTGGAGATGGGTAGGAGAGTAGAGGAAGATGAAATAAAAGAAAAATGGTTTTTGAAATTATTTGGGCGACAGTTAAATGTGGCTTCTGATCTGACACTAGCCCTCATCCCTAAGGTTCACCATCTTCCTTTGGGTGGGGTATCTTAACCACAGTTTGTTCTGTGGAGTCTGGTGTGTTTTGACTGTGTACAGAGAAGGCTATGTAGAGAGAATAGGACAAAGAAGCCGACCGGTGTTTCATATCAAAACCTGTGAAACTAGGAATATTAAGAAATTCCTTACAAAAGAATTGGGATACTCTCGGCCCTGTGTGTCAGAATTGGTAGCAGCAATGTTTAAAGAGTAGGTTTCATTGACAAAAGAGCTAAACATACTCACCTGGTGTAAGGCTGCAAAGGTTGAGTTTGATCTGATCTGGAGAAGTTTTTTTTCTGTGGGGCTGGATTCAACTCACGGTGTTGCTTGTGGACTCAGACTGTAAAGGTACTACACTTAAATAACTGGTTAACTCCTATTCAATACCATTTCTCACTGCGTCCTTGAAGTAAACTTTTCAAGCAGACGGTTGCTGTGACTATCCTTGTGTTAATTCATTAAAACACTCAGAACTGGGGGGGGGGAGGGGAGTTGGAGCATCTCTCGGAGGGTCTTAACCACCATCGAGGTCTCCTTGTAAATCTAAACAGCTCGAGAATGATTTGAAGCATGTCTTTTCAACCAACAGCAGTCTTTTAGCAAACTTGGAAATTTTAGATACTACTTTAAGCAGGGGAGAGAAGGCATGCAAAGCAAATAGCCTTTGCCTGGTGTAGACGAGTGTTTTGTCTGAGTGCATGAATGTACACAGTGTGTGCCTGGTGCCTACGGGTCCAAAGATGGATTTTATCCTCTGTAACTGAAACTATGTCATAGGCATGTTGGGAGCCCAAACTTTACAAGAGCAGCAAGTGCTAACTAACTGCTGGGTCATTTTTCTCCAGTCTCTCTGGCTTATTAAAGGAAGTTTTTGCTCCTTTTGTTTTGTTTTGAGACAGTCTTGCTTTTATAGACCTGACCCTGACCTTAAATTTGTCAGGATCCTTCTGTTTCAGCTTCCTAAGTGCCGAGATTACAGGCGTCAACCGCCCTGCCAGATGAGAATCCTCTGAATTTCCTCACAGACATTTATGTTGTGTGTCTTATCCCTGGGTACTGGGGGTGTAGTTGTGGGAGAGCAAGCTCCCTCACAGTTCTAGAGGAGGTTTCTGACAGTAAGCAAATGCATGTTATGTGGCATAGAGGAAAGCTGTTTTAAAAAAAAAAAATAGGACAGGGGAAACAGGAAATTCCGGGACCTGGGGAAGGGCTATTTCATAGTTCCTGCTCAGGAAAGTTGGCTAATGAGGGGAGAGACCTGAAAGGACAGTACAAATGCAAATATTTTGGCAAGTTGGGGAGACGGGAAAACTGAAGAGAGGTGAGTCAGGCTAAATGCTGGGGTGCCGAGCGGAAGCAGTCTCAGTCTGATTTCATCAGGAAGATAAAGCTTATTTGCACGGTACATTCAGGTATGTTAATTGTGTATGAACTTAAAACTGACAGATCTGGCTGCGGTTGGAAGCGAAGAGGAAGGATCACAGTGAAGCTTTTGGTATGAGGGGCAGGTTTCCTTGTAGAAGTTCAAGAAAAAAAATAATGGCAGGCAGGATTTGCCCTTAAGTTTTAGAGGCACGCAATAGTTTGCACTTGGCACACAAAGTACATAACAGTGGAGCTGTTATGGTACACAACTTTAGTTTCAGAACTTGTCAGGCAGAGGCGGGCAGATCTCTGAGTTCAAGACCAACCAGGGACACACAGAAACCCAGTTTACTAAACAATGGTGACAGGAAAACCCACCATGGTGCTGGAATAATTATTCTCTGCATTTGGAAGGCTGAGGAGGGTAACCACCCAGACACCAGTTTGAGGCTGAGGCGAGGACACTGGGGATAATGACAGGGCAGGGTGGGAGCACGCGCAAAGCAGTAACCTCCTCCATTAAATTGCCCATTAAGTGGCTTTAATCAAGAACTTCTACAGACATTTCCTTGTGCGTTTTTAGATGAAGGACCTTCATCTAAATTCACTTCAGTCATCCTGAGATGATTGCTACCTAGACATGGCGGGCAGATGGTGGTGCAAACCTTTAATTCCAGCATTCCAGAGGCAGGGCAGGTCGCCTTCTTACTCTGAGGGCAGCCTGGTCTACATACTGTGAGATCTTGTCCAGAGAAGATTGCTACTAGCTGAGCATGCTAGCATACACTTGCAATCTCAGCACTTGAGATAGAAGGAGGATCGGGGGTTCAAGGTCACCCTCAGATGCAAAGCCAACCCTAGTGCTAGAAGTGGGCTGCGTCAGACCCTTCTCAAAAGCTATGAAATCTCACTTTAATGACCCATAATTTTATTTCTTATCCAGCATTATGGTTGTCTGTTGGAAAGTCTGTACAATTAAAAGTCACTTGTTCTGATCGTGATGATATTGTAGTACCAGCAGCATGGGCTTCACCTGCAGCTTCTGTACGATGATTTGCTAAAACTCCAGGGAAAGACACAAAGTTGGCTAGTTTTAAACTCTCAGATAAATGTAAACTATTTTGAAGACAACTCATTTAGGTTAAACAGTTTTCATTCCTGTGATCTTGCAGTGGCAAGGAGTAAGCGACCGACAGAACCAGCAGATCCAAGAGTGACCTCAGTTCACAGGTGCCTGAGAGCTGCTGTCCCCAGATGCTCTGTGCCTCAAACTAAATATTTAGACGCTCTGGCCCTCTCTCTTTCCCAGATGTTCCGCCACTCGGAAATATTTTGGGCAGGAAAGCACCCGGGCTTCGGAGGAGCCCCTTCACCGCCTGGGACATTTGTTTTAAATAGTAATAAAAAAGAAAAAAAGAAAATCAAAGTCTGATTTCCCAGGGCTCCCCTTGCAGAAGTTCAGATTCAATCCACTCTTGAGGGACAGGCATGTGTGTCAGCAAATGCTGCTGTGTGACCGGTGTAGTTGGAGAGAGCAAGTGTGTTGTCGGGAAGGTCAGACTGTGTGCCCGGGGCATCTGGACTCGAGGATTGTGGAGAACTGGCAATCAATCTAACAAGGGATGCCAAAAGTTCTAGAGTGACCAACTCGGTCACTGCCAAAGGGATCACTTCTGCTAGGGGCTGGAGATCTAGCTAATTTGAGCACTTGTTTGGGCCTGTAATCCTGGTAAAGGTTTAGGCAGGAGGACCGTGCCCATCCATCTATGTCTATCTATATCTATAGGTTTTGAGGATAGCCTGGGCTACATAAGGCTGACTCAAAAGAGGAAATAAAAATAAACTGTATCTGAGAATTTTGCACAAAGCATTAACTTGGTATAATTGTAAAGGTTCAATCTGAGCATCTAGAAAGTGAGGGCACCGAGAAGCCTGTTTCCCCATGTGTCAAATAAGGCGTGTGCCCATCTTGTAAGTGTAGTTTATACCTTGAAGAAAGAAGGAAAGAGGGCAGTGCCAGGGACTCTGGGCATAACTAAGCCCTTTTTGTTATGGAAGAACACTACCGTTTCTGCTAAGAGCCAGATCTGGTTGTGAGCGTCTATATTCCAAGCATTTTGCGGGTGAGTAAGGTGGAAAGTTTGCCACATGTTTAAAGCTAGCCTGGGCTACATACTGAGATAGAATCTAGTCAGTAGTATCTAGCAAGGCCTCAAAAGGCCATTGTGCTGAAAAAACCAAATCCTCTTTTCTTTTTTTGCTAATATGGGCTGAAGAAGAGCCACAGCTAGCGGATGGACCTGTTGATTGGTGGTAGTGAATGGCTAAAAGCCCAGATGAAACCAAGTTTGAAGTCACAGATGAGGCATTGCATTGTTTGACCGTGTCTACGATAGTGGGAAAGACAGGTGTCTACATGTTACAGGAGCTAGGGTGCCCAAATTGGATAATTCGTATCTTATTCAGATGAAAGACTGTAACGACTGTAACTCATTAATGCAAATGACTACTGCGTGGGTGCTTAAAGAAAAGACAGCTTTGCAATTAAATCGCTGGTGCAATAAAACGAAGAAAAAATTACCCAGAGAACAGACTAGTGACCCAATTCACAGGCCCGGGCACTGGGGATATTTTAATTTTTTTTGTGGAATGTCAGAATTGTACAAAGGCAGGTTTCTTTCTCCAGAATATTAAAAACTTAATAATGAACTCCCACCAGCGCCCCTCAACTGTGCTTTACCTTGTGCCCACTCTGTCCTGAGTGTGCTGCTTGCTTGATCTCCTGCTGTATGACCGTGATGAGATGCATGCCAACTCTGTTTTCGCCACCCCAACTCCCCAGCGAGTGTATATCTGAGCAAAAGCAGATGACCCTGGCAGAGTAGTGCAATCTTTACAAACAGAAGTGGGGCCAATTTACACATCATCACATAGAACTGTCTGGATATGGCTCCAAAAGTTTTTCTTGTTTGTTTGACCCTGTGGACTACCCTTCAGTTCTAGTCTAGTATTTTCTGTTAAATTAGAGGCCCTTTTTACGTTCTCGAACCATTATGCTGTCCATCAAGATTAAATTATTCCCTTCTCCTCAAGCCTTTCCCTGGCTGTTGAACTCTGGGCTGTGCCAGCCTTCGCTCCTCTCTGTTTACACGTCATATACTAATTTCACTTTCCCAATTGTCATTTCACTGTCTGAAATACCTTCCAAAAAGTACAAGAGCCTTTTGTCTACAACTTTTCAGTTGCTGGGATGAAAATGCTACTTGCACGGGCCTGCCCACCCACATCTCACTGGTCTAGTTTTGGCACGAGTCTTGCCATCTTCAAAGGCACCCATGGAGTGGGGAGAGGTTCACAACCCTACCTCTCCCTCAAAAGCTACAGGCAGTTAATTATTAGATTTTTGACTACATCTTTCTGAAAGGCTCTGCTGAAAAGAAACCACCTCTGTGCCTAATGCTTCTTGCTTTGACCCTGGTTACAGGGCTTAACTTTGTTGCCCTTGTTGGACTGGAACATTGTATAGACCAGGCTAGCCTCATGAGCATAGTGATTCTCCTGTTTGTTTCTATATGCTCAGTGCATAAACTATAGGCACGAGCTTCCACCCCTGGCTAGGTCCAAGGGTTTACACTGGCTCAGGCCCAAAGCTCAGTAAAGAACTGTTAAAATGTAAAATACCAGAAGATGAAAAGCATTCTTTTTTTTTTCCTTTATTTTTCTCATGATGGGTTCTTTTCTGTACAGCCTTGCCTGCCCTGCAACTCACTCTGTAGACCAGTCTGGCCTTGAACTTAGAAATCCACCTGCCTCTGCCTCTCAGTTGCTGGGATGAAAGGTGTGTGCCACGCCACCAGGCTGAGAAAATATTCCGACATGGTCCCTTTTTGTTTATCAAGCTGTTAAGTAGAACTGGGACAAATTGAACTCGGTTGAAACGTGTACATTAGTCAGGAGGTGGAGGCTGAGTGTCAGGGTAGTCTCCCTCTCTCACAAAATCCTCCTGCCTCGTGCTAGGAAAGAAACCAAGTATGGGAGCGCATGCCTGGGAAGGCAAAGATAACAGTTGGGCTAACAGAGGAGAGCCATCAAAGAAAGAAAAACATACGGACGAACTTAACTCAGAATGTGCACAAAAAACATGTTTGATATATCGAGGAGAAACAGTTAGGAGTAAAATTGGGAGTAAACTGGTATAGCCTAGCATCTTGGGCAGCACGGTTGGTTGTTGAAGGTCCTTAGATCAGTCTTTACTTAGATGTCTATACTTTCATGATACAAGTCAACGTTTTGCTTAGACGGGTATACAAGCCCTTAGTCTCCCAGGAAAGAACTGTCCCCATTTGTCAGTCAAGTAAAATGAGCGAAGGCCTGTCAGGCCACGTGAAAAGGTGGTGTCCAGAGGTTGGTAGTGCATGTTGGGCTTGCTCTTCTCCCTGTAGCTGGGTACTCTAACTTTTCTGACTCAACTTCATATTTGGGAAATGCTGCCAGACTTGCACTGGGATCCTGTTTTGGTTTGGGTTGAATCTGCCTTATTTTGACTGACCTCCCCCAAAAAAGAAACTATATATATGAAACCATCAATTTACAGTCTATAATCAGAGTTGTTTTCTTGGTTTTTGTTTTTTGTTTTTTCTTAGGAGGTGCCCAGACATGGGTGACTGGAGTGCCTTGGGGAAGCTTCTGGACAAGGTCCAAGCCTACTCCACCGCTGGAGGGAAGGTGTGGCTGTCAGTGCTCTTCATATTCAGAATCCTGCTCCTGGGGACAGCTGTTGAGTCAGCTTGGGGTGATGAACAGTCTGCCTTTCGCTGTAACACTCAACAACCTGGCTGCGAAAACGTCTGCTATGACAAGTCCTTCCCCATCTCTCACGTGCGCTTCTGGGTCCTTCAGATCATATTCGTGTCTGTGCCCACCCTCCTGTACTTGGCCCATGTGTTCTATGTGATGAGGAAGGAAGAGAAGCTAAACAAGAAAGAAGAGGAGCTCAAAGTGGCCCAGACTGACGGGGTCAACGTGGAGATGCACCTGAAGCAGATTGAAATCAAGAAGTTCAAGTACGGGATTGAAGAGCACGGCAAGGTGAAAATGAGGGGCGGCTTGCTGAGAACCTACATCATCAGCATCCTCTTCAAGTCTGTCTTCGAGGTGGCCTTCCTGCTCATCCAGTGGTACATCTATGGGTTCAGCTTGAGCGCGGTCTACACCTGCAAGAGAGATCCCTGCCCCCACCAGGTAGACTGCTTCCTCTCACGTCCCACGGAGAAAACCATCTTCATCATCTTCATGCTGGTGGTGTCCTTGGTGTCTCTCGCTTTGAACATCATTGAGCTCTTCTACGTCTTCTTCAAAGGCGTTAAGGATCGCGTGAAGGGAAGAAGCGATCCTTACCACGCCACCACTGGCCCACTGAGCCCATCAAAAGACTGCGGATCTCCAAAATACGCCTACTTCAATGGCTGCTCCTCACCAACGGCTCCACTCTCGCCTATGTCTCCTCCTGGGTACAAGCTGGTTACTGGTGACAGAAACAATTCCTCGTGCCGCAATTACAACAAGCAAGCTAGCGAGCAAAACTGGGCGAACTACAGCGCAGAGCAAAATCGCATGGGGCAGGCCGGAAGCACCATCTCCAACTCGCACGCCCAGCCGTTCGATTTCCCCGACGACAACCAGAATGCCAAAAAAGTTGCTGCTGGACATGAACTCCAGCCATTAGCCATCGTGGACCAACGACCTTCCAGCAGAGCCAGCAGCCGCGCCAGCAGCAGGCCTCGGCCTGATGACCTGGAGATTTAAACCGGCTTAAGCATCGAGCTGTCGATTATGGAGGAGAAAAAAAGGTGCTTGCAGAACATGCACCTAGGGTGTTCATTTTCGTTCCCGTGGAGTTGGTACTCAACAACCTCAGCAATGAGGCATAGAAAACAAAGACATTACAATACCTAGGTTCCTTGGGGGTGCTTGGGATAGCTGGGCGGAACAGGTGGGGATAAGGGAGGTACACATTGATATTTAATGTAGAAGATTCAAAGAACTTAAATTCTAGTAAGAGTCGCATTGGGTGAACATAGATAAGGGCTTTCTCTCTCTGCCCCCATCCCCCAACTGAACCTTAAGAATGAGTCTGTGTACATGAATTGAGTGAGTGATATTTTTTTTTAATTTTGTTTTACTGAGATTCTGCGATAGCTTTGAGCAGAAATCTGAGTCCTCCACATAGCGTTTCCTTTATGAAAAGACAGATTGTCCTACATCCCCCCCCCCCCCCAAAAAAACATTCCAGTGTTTAAAAACTTGCATTTTGCAGGTAAGCTTCCCTGGTCTACCCCTCTGGGTGTGAGTGGACCTTGTGTTATTTGCTAGACACGATTTTCATTCTTAGTATCAATCTGAAGTTCAGACAAGGCTCAAAGAAAAACGACCGCCCATGTAGTTGCATCTCACTGGGTTCTTTGCTGAATCTGTCTCACCTTTGTGCCTTCCAAACATCATCCTCGACTGGTCCTCGCCCTCACCAAACGGCTTCTATCAACATTTTTAAAACAGTCATAACGTCATTTTTAGTTTAGTTTTTTTTTTTTTTCTTTTGAGTTAGCATCAGGGAGGTGAGCCATGCTCAAGATTTAACAATCGCTTCTACGTGTGGATGTGCGCATGTGTAAGTGTGTGTTTTGTCATTATTGGTACAAGCAGAGGCAGTCTAGACTCACAAATACAGATTTGAATCTAATGCACAGTGTTCAAATTTGAACCTTCCTAGTGGATTTTTGTGGTGTGGGCCAATGCGGTGTTTACATTATAGAATTCCTGCCGTGCAAGTAAAGCACAGTTTTTCCCTGAAAATTTTTTTTCCAGGTATTCCATTATGGATACTGGTTTTGTTAATTATAATTTCTCTCTCTCTCTCTCTCTCTCTCTCTCTCTCTCTCTCTCTCTCTCTCTCTCTCTCTCTTTTAGAATGTAGCAGTAATCGCCATTACTGAAATGAATGATTTTCTTTTTTTTTGAAATATAATCATTGATGCTTGAATGATAGAGTTTTAGTACTGTAAACGGGCTTTAGTCATTAATGTGAGAGACTTAGATGGGGATTGCCTAGAGTGGACTATCAAGTGAGCCTAAAGGAACTTTGTAGTAACTGGTAATCTGATTTTTTTTTTTGTCCTACTTAACTACACATAACTCAGAACTTGTATTCTGAGTTTAACAGTCTTTTAGATTGACGAGCAACTTGGATGTTTGCACTAAGACTTTGTTTGAAACACTAAGGGGCGAGGGAGGTTTCAACAGTGCACATGTAACTAATTTATTTGAACTGTATGCTAAAGACACCAGTTTCTTCAAATGACTTTTTTTAAAAAAAACAAAAACAAAAACAAAACTCATCACGGATGATTGAAATGTCGAGTTATCATGTGTTTCCCTCTTGCGCGTCAGCTACAGAAAAGAGTTTTTGTACAATGAGAAACTAATGTGTTTGACATTCCACGTTAAACTGCTGTCGTGTTCGGCTTCGTAGCATGTAATGTAGACCTAGCCCATCCAATCATGTGCTCGGGAGAGTGTTCTTTATCCAATAAAGTTTTAATTTAGTATATAATAAAAATAGCCTGCATGTCTTGTATGACTTAAATCGAGATTGCCAAAAATAGGTCCGGTGATCATAATGCCTTGGACTAACGAAATTTACTTTTATTTTTTAATGGGTTTTGATGTTTTGCCTGCCTGTATGTCTGTGCGCCATGTGTGTTTGCCGGATGTTGCCTGCGGTGGCCAGGGAAAAAAAAAGTATTAAACCCCCTGAGGCTACAGTTAAGGTTAGTTGGGAACTGCCATGTGGGTGCTGGGAATCAAATCTGGCTCTTTGAAGAATAGCCAGTGCCCCTAACCACTGAACCCTCTTTGCAGCCCTAAGATTCCTATTTTAAAGAGTAATTAAGAGAGGTGGCAGAGGGTTTTTTGTTTGTCCTGAGTACAATCACCATAAGCCATGCTCTGTGCCTCATCTTTGAACAGAGGAAATAAGATATCCAAATGTTTAATTTGGAATACAGTTTCACTCCACACCGGGCCCTCCCAACACATGCACAGAATCGAACCTAGGTTGTACGCAAGCCTCTGCATTTCTCTTGCCACAGCTTCCTCTATACACGGAACTGTAAGCCAGGCCTTGTGATTACAGTTTTGGGGGAGGCTAAGCCCTCACATAGGTTGAGCACTTGCTTTAGCACCATCTGCACACAACTTTAATGAGACTTGTTAAGTTGTCCGCAACTACTGTAACTAGATTTTGGTGATCTTATTGAAAAATCTTGTGACGGTAACTTGCTGGTTACTGTGGGTGACATCTTTAACCCTGCACTCACGGGTAGAGAGGGGTAAATGAGTCTCTGGGCTTTGGAAGCAAATGTGGTCTCCAGTGCTCTCCAGACCAGCCAGGGCTACATAGACCAAAAACCAAGCAGACCTGAAGGACCCACGAAAAGTCAACCCTGTAAGGGGAAAGTGACTTTGGTCAGTTGATACTTCAGCCACAAAATGCAGTATCAAGAATAAATAAAATGTAAATGCCAGTAATATCAGCATACAAAGTAGCAACCAAAATAGTTGGGGGTCACCACAACATGAACTGTAAAGGTTTGCATCATGGGGAAAGTCAAGAACCGCTGTTGTAGAACGTGTGCCCAGCCTTTATGAAGTCCTAGGTTTGATCTTCAGTATATAAACTTGGGAGGTAATGGAGGAGGATCAGAAGTTCAAGGTATTGGGGAGGAATCAAAAAAAACTTTAAAGTGACAAAAAAATTATGGTCATTCTCAGCCACATAAGGCTGAAACCAGCTTGGGATCTATGAGTATGAGACCCTATTTTCAAAAGAACGAAACTCAAGAAGACAGAACTAGTCATGCAAAACCACTGTTAGTTAACATTTCTCTCAGCGTGTTAAAAGCTGTAGCTATACAGGGAGCCCCCTCAAAACTCCCCTTGGTTGCATCTCAGCAGAAGAAAGCAAGAATACTTAGGTCATCGTGTGTACAAAGTTTGAACATTCAGACGTATGTGAAACAGGGTCAGATTTAAGGATCATCGTTTTATACTCAGTGAACATCAGAGAAACCTTAATTTGTAGAAGAAACAACTTCATTGTATACTCACTACTAACAGCTATCAAGTGTTAAGTAGGAAATGACTGAGTGGTTTAGTTCCTGTCCCCAAAGCATACAAAATTAATCTTTACAGATATTGGAACACTTACGTTTGCTTATTTTTCTAATATATACAGGTGATAGTACATTTTCTGTTTTTTTTTTTTTTGGGGGGGGGGGGGAGGCAGAAAAGCCATTAGAAGCCAACTGGGATAATTTAGTTGAGCTGTAACTGAACGATAGCTCCAGAGTGACGTAACACGACAGTCCTGCCCATAGTCACAAGGCCACGGGTTCAATCTCTGTCATTACACACAATTTTTATTAGTACAGATTTATTAGCGTTATTTATGTGTATGTGAGTTTATGGGTACCACATACATGCAAGTACCCACAGAAGCCAGAGAGCATCGGAACAGGCAGCTGTGAGTCCACAGATGTGGGTGCTGGGAACAGAACACAGGTCCTCCGCTGAGAGAGCTGTTAAGAGCTGAGAAACAGCCCCACCCCCAACACACGCATGCACACAGACACACACCACCGTTTTTAAAAGGTGACAGAATTGACTCATATCTTTAGAAATTAGAGGCCCAGTTCAATTCCCTTATTTTATTCGGTGAATTTTCACATTAGTCTCTGGATGTTTGGGTTAAGCTTCCAGGCCAAGGGCTGTTCCTTTATCATATTTTGTGAAAACTGCTCAGCTTCTCCACCTGCCCAGGGTGCTAGGGCCCCACCCACACGTTACCTCTTCTAAAAATTCCAGACGTCTTCAAGTTTCCAACATGCCAAAACAGCTGAACTTTGTGTTTGGAGAAAGAAAAAATAATAATGAAGTTGGAGAGCTTATTAAAATCTTAAAAGTGAATTTTCTCCATAAACGGCAGTGCACCAACAGTAGGAACGTGTTTATAGTCTATTGGCTCTGTGCTTCTGTTTTTACCTTCTCTTGATGGAGGCAAATATAATTGAGCCCCTGACATGTCAGAGTTTGCAGCTGGCAACTTTCAGAACTCAAGAGGAGACATGGAACAAACCGCACAAAACACTGCATGGAGAAGGCAAGGAAAACGGGGGAGCCCGTGGAAACGATGGTTCATTTGGAGGTGTTCAAAACGGTGATATTTTAAGTTAGTTCTTGTTTTGTTTTATTTTGTTAGTTTTTTTTCCCCCTCCTGATCACCAGATGTTTCTGGGAAATGACTAAATGCTTACTTGAGCTCTGATGTGTAGAGAAATTTCAGTGCCCACACACTTTCTCGCTGAATATAAACAGGCCTGGGAGGGACCCCTTGAATCCCCAACACACACACCCATGGAAAGCCAAACCCTCTGCCCCAGGCATTTAATGCACTGAGACACCTGCCCCCATACAATGTGGTTCATAATGGGGCCTATTTGAGAGTTTCTGCTGCACCCTTTCCAGGTAGTTTTAACTATGCTGACCTCCAGATTTGGTAAATCCGTATAGGAGAGGTTTTCCTTGCTAAGGTAGCAGAAACTCAGTCGATTATTTTGCTTTATTAGTAAATAAAACCAGGCACGCACGTCTTTAATCTCAGCACTGAAGAGAAGCAGAAGGGTTCGGATCTTTGTGATCTTGAGGATAGCCTGTTTTACGTAGTGACTCTTGGTCACAAAAAGAAGGTGGAGAAGGAAGAGGTAAGTAAACACTAACGCCAGGCTATTGGGACACATGCGTAACCTCCGAGGGAAAAGTTGACGATGGAGAATTCTAGATGGGTATCGTGGTGGGTGCTTTTAATTATAGCACTCAGCAGACAGGGTAGGGCATGCAGAGGCAGATTTCTGTGAATTCCAGGTCAACGAAAGATGCAGTGAGACCTAGTCTCAAAAAAAGAAAAGCAAAACAAAAAAACAAAAAACAAAACAAAACAAAACAAAAAACAAAAACAATGAACCACACAAACAAAATCCACACGAAACAAATCAAGACAAGACAAACACAAACCTGGAAGTGCTAGTGAAGATCACACACAAGGGGTTACACTCACATGCCACATACCCGTGCACGGCACGTGTTTCCATGCACATTCAAACAAGCATGCATACATGCATGACATAAACATAAAAGAAGTACATTTTATTCACACACACACACACACACAATTCTACGAAATAAAAAAAATCTATCCTCACCTAAGTAGCTATTTTGGCAGGTAGAGGTCCCAGCTTGCCAACCTAGCAACTTGCCAGTCAATTTCCTGGGTACTTGCACGATAAAAGGGGAGTACTAACCCCTGCCCTGTATTCTCTTCTCACCACAATAAAGTTGCAGTGGCAGGAATTCTCACACACGAACACGCAAATACATAAATATATAAAAAAATAAAATGACACCATCTTTAGTCACAAACTTAGAAAATTACTATAATCGAGCTTAACTTGAAGCCCTTTAGAAACAGAGGGCAAACTATCAATATTTGTTAAACAGAACCGGGAGCCTCATTCGTAGCCGGAGTGGCAGAGTCTGAATGTCCAAAGCCTAGCAAAACTCTGCTCCTGACACAGCCGTGGCTCAAGCTCATGTTTTTTTCCCCCCAACTCAGAGCCACTAGAATGCAATCTCATTGGAGCAGTTCTCTAGAATACGGACCTCAGTTCACAGAGCTCCTGACCATCAAGAGAAGTAGAAGGGTTTATATTCTCTGGGGAAGTGACAAGACTGTGGCAGTGAGACTTGAGCAGCAGAGACAGGAGACAAAGGTAACTCCAAGGCCAGCCTGGAGCCTAGTGAGCTCAGCCCAGCTGGGGCCAGGTAACAAGAGTCTTTCAAAACCCAGCAAAGAAAAGTAAGCATGGTGGAACATGCCTGTACCTGTAATCTCAGGATGAGGGAGGTGCAGGCAGGACAGACAATCAGAGGTTTAAGATCATCCAGAACTGCATAGTGATGTGGAAAACAACAAACTCACTAACTAGCTAAATAAATAGACACAAAATATCTCGGGAGAGCCATCCTACCTTCGTGATTTTAGTGGGGCTGAGAATGGTGGAATACACCTTTAATCTCAGCATTTGGGAGGCAGAGGCAGGTGGATCTCTGGGAGTTAAAGGGTAGCCTGGTCTATGTATTGAACTACAGGACTATGTAGAGTCCATGTCTTTTAAAAAGAACTGTATTTTAATGATACTAAGATGGTTGTAATTTAAGCCTAACTACATCTGGCATTCTGTCATGAATAACTCAGTGCATGTCAACATTATTGCAGAAGCCAGGCATGATGCATGCATGCGCACCTGTAACTTCAGGGCTCTGGAGGTAGAGGGAGGAGGACCAGGAGGTCTAGGGCAACCAAACCAAACAACAGCAACAAAAGCCAATGCCCCTGGTGTATTTTGTAGAACTCACAATTTATAATGTTTACTTCATAGTTCAAAAACAAAACCAGCAGATACGATAAAGTATAACACAGCCGAAGTTATCATCGCTTCGGACGAAAAGCTTCCAATCTGTTATTTTCCTCTGCTTGTGTTTAACTGCTTGAAGCTTTGTTGGTCTCTAATGGTGTGGAGAGACATGATACTTTCACCACACACGTGATTGTTGCTGACCTTTATTTTCTGTGTGTGTGTGTGTGTGTGTGTGTGTGTGTGTGTGTGTGTGTGTTTATGAGTATGTTTTTGTACATATATTTGGGTATGTTTGTGTGTATATGTGTTTGTGTGTGTTTGCTCATATGTGTGTGTGTGTGTTTATGAGTATATTTTTGTGTATACATTTGGGTATGTTTGTGTGTATATGTGTTTGTGTGTGTGTTTGCTCATATGTGTGTTTGTGTGTGTATGTATACATGTATTTGTGTGTGTGTGTATGTGTGTGTGTTTGTATGTGTTTATGAGTATGTATTTGTGTATATATTTGGGTATGTTTGTGTGTATATGTGTTTGTGTGTGTGTTTGCTCACATGTGTGTTTGTGTGTGTATGTATACATGTATTTGTGTGTGCGTTTGTGGAGTTAGAGTTCTATAACTAGCTTCTAACCTTAAACCTACAATTGAGGTTTAAATGGATTAAACATGAAGCTTTTTTTAAAAAAAAAATCAAGGGCTGGAGAGATGGCTCAGTGGTTAAGAGCACCCGACTGCTCTTCCAGAGGTCATGAGTTCAATTCCCAGCAACCACATGGTGGCTCACAACCATCTGTAAAGAGATCCGATTCCCTCTTCTGGTGTATCTGAAGACAGCTACAGTGTACTTATATATAATAAATGAATAAATCTTTAAAAAAAAATAAAAAAAATAAAAAATAAAAAAAATCAAGTTCTTTCCTTTCTTTTTCTTGATCATATTTTAGAACCATCTTTGATTAGATTCCTGTGGCTCATCTGTGAACTCAAGCACCCTTCATGCAAATACCTCGACACCCCCACATCTCAGCCCCACACATAGTTCCCTTTTAAAAACAAGTGCCAAGTGAAATAGCTCAAAAGTAACTCTGGGTAATCCAGCAGATGTTTCACCTTTGTAATTAAAGCATGCCACTGGGAACCATCAGGAACGTGTTGAATTTTTATCTTCCCTCAGGTTCTCACTTGTCTGGGGGACTTGAAGTATTTCCTAATTAAAGAGAACGAGAGAAGCAGGTGATCATTATCTAAAACTCCAAACGTAGCAAATGTGGGAACAAGGGTACTGCTTGGCGTGTGACCAGTGATTTCAGTCAGCGCTAGAGCAAGCTCAAACTCTAAACTGATGATTCTCCCTGATAATAAGCTCTTACGAGTGAGAAGAGCTAAAGAGGCTGTAATATAAACTGGGCGAGCGGCACACACCCCGAGTCCCGGTTTGGGAGCTTGTAGGCAAGAGGATCAGGAGTTCAAGGCTAGCTGAGGTTATATGCTAGGCTATCTTAAAGTGTAAGTATTTGACTTATACGATACAAGTAAGTGAATTAGAGGAGTTTTCAGAGTAGGAACCTGTTCACACGAAAATACATTGAAGTCGAAAGAACTAGTTGCCATGTGTACTGAAAGTGCCTTTAATCCCAGTACTCGGGAGGTAGAGGAAGGTGGAGGGTCTCTGTGAGTTCAAGGCCAGCCTGGTCTATACAGAGAGCTCCAGGACAGCTTGGACCCTATAGACCCTATCTCTGTAGACCCTATCTCAAAAAAACAAAGCAAAATAAAAAACTGTTTAAAAAGGAAGGAAGGGAGGAAGGAAGGGAGGGAGGAAGGAAGGAAGGGAGGAAGGAAGGAAGGGAGGAAGGAAGGAAGGAAGGAAGGAAGGAAAGAAGGAAGGAGGGAAGGAAGGGAGGAAAGAAGGAAGGAAGGAAGGAAGGAAGGAAGAAAGGAAAGAAAGAAGGAAGGAAGGAGGGAAGGAAGGAAGGCAAATTGGCTAAGACAGACATTCTGATAGAGAGAAGGGGAGAAAAGGTCATTGCACAGCTGTTGTGTCAGAGACATCTTTAGACTTTCTGTTTGTGCCAGCAGCGCGTCTGTTTGAGAAGTAAAGCCTTAAAGGGAAATGTTCAAGGCCAGGTTGGCTCAGTGGCAGAGTTCCTGCCTTGTAGGATGCCCCAGTTCTGACTACATCACAGGAGAAAGAAAATTAACATTCCGTCATTTTCAATCCAGTCTAAGACCTTTACTAAACTTACAGTTAGTGGTGGCAACGATTCATCCCAGAATGCAATGGGTGTCTCAGTTTTCATTAAAATATTCGTGAATGACTATGTGACTAGATGCCCCCACGACCTTTTTGAGGTGGCTACATTAAAGGCTGGGTGTGTTGGCAGGAGTTAGAAGCATGCAGATCTTCAGGGGTTCCAAGAATCCCAGGGCTTCTGGGGGATTTCCAAAACGCGCATGACATAAATTAGCCCCATTTTGAGAAGTGTTTGTAAGAGTCAGACACTCAGTGTGGTGAAGCAGTGTTACAAGCAAGGATGGGGTGACTGAAGGAATTGTTCAGGAAGATTTAATCATGTGTTCATCTGCTCATGATACTAAAAGGGAGACTTAAACAAAACTTGTCCTTTCTTGTTATTTTTAGTATCTTCTTCCCAAACCCAAAGACACTGTAAGGATCAGCGGATGTCCGTGCAAAGCTGTCCGGAAGGTTTGGACCTGTTATTTTTAACCATTGACTGCTACGGAGAGCACAGAACATGGATATTTTTCATCACTGATCTGGGTTTTACTTTATTTGGTTAGAAGTGGACCAGAACCTTTTTCTTCTCATGATTTTCCATGTCTATAATGTCAAACACAAATTTATTTAGTCTCTCTGGAAATTTTTCCTTTTAATATATGGACCTAGGAATTTTCGAAGCTGGTAGTTGTGGGAGCCACCCACATCCCCAGATATTTTGCTTTCTTTTGGGGACAGGGTCTCATTACATAGCGCAGGCTGTACCAGAACTCACAGTCCTGACTCTGCTTCCCAAGCACTGCAGTTATAGAAGTAAGTCATCACACCCAGCAAATTTACCTCAGGTGAAATAACTGTATAGCTTTCTATACAGTGACAATTTCATACTGCAAAGAATTATTCTTTCATCGTGTGATATTTTATTTTCCTCACTTGCCCTAATTATAAATAATAGTGCGGTGTTTGTGCATTACTTTGACAACGTGTGTAAAGTTACAGGAATACTCTTTAGCTGGTTGAATGCCCCGGGATCTACATCGACTGCTCCCCTTATGGCTTTGCAGTCATTGTGAGGATTCTTTATGTACCTGGCCTTCTCTAGCTCAAGACAGGAGGAAGCCTCCAGGCTTGCGGCAGTTAGTTACCAGTTCAGAAGGATATGAAGTCGTATCTGTCAAATTTTTCTGTGGGAAGACCGAGAACATTTCAGAGCTCTCTAGTCCATCGTCACTCAGCAATTCTTTTTTTGTTTTCTGCCTGCCTAGCTCCTTCACACAGAGAGCTATAATTAAAGGACAAGATAGATTTCAACACAGCAAACTATCAGTGTGAAGATCAAGTAGGTGAGTTTCCGTACTCCTGGCTTACTCCTCCTAATAAGCACAAGAAGTCTTCATCATGGATCCTATGCCCTTGCTTAAAGTCTGTCTGTTTGTTTATTTATGGTTTTGCCTTTCTGGGGACAGGATCTGCACATGCCAGGCAAAGGGCTTTATAGCTAAGCTGTACCTCTTGGTCTAAACAATAGCTTGCAAAAATATAAGAAAATGAAAATTTATTACAGAATTTTTAAAAGAGTCTTTAAATTTGAACAGGAACGAAAACTCTTTAATCCAGCATCAAGACCCAAAACGAAACCAAATAAACAAAGAAAATTACAGGGGAAGCTGGTCATAGTGGCCAATGCCTAAAAACCCATCAGTCCTAAAGTAAGGCAGCTGCGTGGCTGAGAACACAAGGAAAGCTTGGGTTGTGTAACAAGACTCCATCTCGCAACAAGAAGGGTGGGTGAGAGTGGAGAAAGATAGTAGCTAAATATAGAATTTTCTTCTCCGTGTGTCCTGTAGTTTTGTTGTAGTTGTAGTTGTTGTGGTTGTGGTTGTTTTGTTTTGAGACAGGATTACACTTGTAGTCTTGATTGACCCAGAACTGGCTATGTTGATCAAAGTGGCCTCAAATTTGTAACCATGTGCTTCTACTTGTGCAGTGCAGAGATTACAAACTCGAACAGTGCTAAGTAAGAATCAAACTCAGGACTTCCCTAACGCTAAGCGAGCACACGACCAACTGAGCTACATTTGGGGCATACGCGTTTGCTATATCGTCAAAAGCATGAGAGACACTTTTATATGCAAATCTATACTCTTCATCTCTTAGTTATAGTTCATGGTGGGGTCTTCAGTGTAGTTTTCTTGGCTGCTGTTAGATATTGACCCCAGGACTGAGTACATGCTAGTCACTCTACCCCTGTCCTGTATCCATATTCCATCATACAGGCGAGTGATGACAGAAATTCTCAGGCACTGCTACCGTAATTTATGTGAGGGACCGTCCATGGCGAAAATATTTAATTTACTCCATAAATTGCTATTGTGTGTAGCATATACTAAACAACGTTGTTCCCTCTTTGAAATTTTAAGAAATATTAATTATAATTTTAAGAATTAGTGTAAGATTTTTGAACATTGATCTCACACTAAAGTTCAGACTAGCCTGAAATTTATCACTGAGCCCAGACTGGCCTCAAACTTGTGGCAATCATCCTGCCTCAGCCTCTTGAGTGCTAGAACTCACAGGAAGGAGCCACTACATCCAGCTTTTTTTTTTTTTTCCGGAGCTGGGAACTGAACCAAGGCGCTAGGCAAGCGCTCTACCACTGAGCTAAATCCCCAACCCCGGCTTTAAACCTTTTAAAAACTGAGTTTAGCAATAATATTTTGTACATGAGTACCGTGTAGCTGTCTTCAGACACACCAGAAGAGAGCATCGGATCCCATTACAGATGGTTGTGAGCTACCATAGGTGGCTGGGAATTGAACTCAGGACCTCTGGGGTGAGCAGTCATTGCTCCTTAACCACTGAGCCATCTCTCCAGCCTCCTGTATTATTTTCAACAATAGTTTTTACTTTGAGCAGAGCTACCCTCATTAACCGTTTGGCGAAACATTGTTCCCATGGCACCAGTGAAGACACCCAGAGCAAGAAGGTGGGACGTCAGAGTGATACAGAAGAAGAGCCCTACCATGGGAGTAGAAAGAGTCACACAGATAATTATAGCGGCAACTGTGTAACAAAGTCTAGGCTGACAGGAGCAGCCTGCACAAAACCCACGCAATTACAGGGAGAGCGTGAGCCATCAGGTGATGGCCTTGAAGCCGACCCAATGGTCTCCAATCCACATTCAGGAGCTTTCCCAGGAAAGGAGAAGAACTAGGCCTTTCTAACTCTCTCCTCCTTTCTCTTCCACCTGAGGAAAACTACCTTTGGTTTCCCTACTCTGTTCTGATGTGAGAATGAAAAAAAAAAAAAAAGCTAGCGTTTTTTACATAACTTTGTTTTTGTAGAAATTTCCCAAACTATAAGAAATTTACAAAATAATTCTTCAGAACAATCATTGGCTCTTTCTTAATTTACCTTACTTAGTCTTCCTTTTGTTTAATCTGGTATCTTTGTTTCATTGATTCTCTCTCTCTCTCTCTCTCTCTCTCTCTCTCTCTCTTTCACACACACACACACACACACACACACACACACAAAATTTGTTTTGTTTTGAGACAGGATTATTATGTAGTCTGGACTTACCTAGAACTCTCTGGGTTGACCATATTGAAAACAAACTCACTCAGATCCACTTAACGCCACTTTTTTTTTATTTGTTTGCTTTTAAAGATATATTTATTTATTCTATATAAGTACACTGTAGCTGTCTTCAGACACACCAAAAGAGGTCATCAGATCTCATTTCAGATGGTTCTGAGCCACCATGTGGTTGCTGGGATTTGAACTCAGGACCTCTGGAAGATCAGTCAGTGCTCTTAACCATTGAACCGTCTCTCCCGTCCTGTTTGTTTTGAGTTGGGTTCTCTCAAACTAATTTTGAAGTCATGATATATCCAAGATGACCTTGAAATTCTTGTTTGTAATTTTGCGGTAGAACTTCTATCCTTCCTGTCTCCATCTCTGATCAGCTGAGGTAATATATACGAGTCGCTTTGCCTAATTTTATGTGGGGCTAGGGATGGAGCCCAAGGCTGCATACAGGCTATGCAAGCATTCTACGAATATAGTTACTCTTAAGCCCTCTTATGTTTCTCTGAGAAAGATAACTTTTCAAAGTGTAATTTTATGCCATTATTCCACCTAAGAAATTTAACTATAATTTGTTAAAATCAGCTAACCTTCCATATTTAGACTTTTCTGATACTTCAGAGTCTTTTTAAAAGGTTCATTTTAATTTTATTTGTGTACTTGTAAGTGCTTCTGTACAGGTGCGCACAGATGTCCTATGTCCTGGGAGGATAGAGGAGTTGGAACTGGAATTCCAGGTGGTTATAAACCACATGTTGTAGCTGCTGGGAACTGAACCCAGGTCCTCTGGAAGAATAGCATGTGTTATTAACCACTGGTATACTTCTCTCTTCCCCAGAGAGTCTGCAAGTGATTTCTCTAGACCAGTATGGTGGCACAGTCCTTTAATCTCACTACTAAAAAGCAGAGGCAAATAGATTTTTTTAAGTAAATCCAGCCTGGTCTACATAATGAGTTTCAGGACTGTCAGGGCTGAAAGATCCTGTTTCACAAAAAAGTAAAAAGAGATAAAAAATTAAAATAAAAATAAAGGAAAAGAAGAAGAAAAAAGGGATTTGGAAGTCATATGCTATATCCTTTTCTTAACAATCTTTTTCTGTAATGCTGATTTTTTCCCTTGGGTTTGTTATTTTTGTTGTCATTGTTTTGGTATTGTTTTTTTCTCACCAACTTTTAAAAAATATATTATTGTACTGACGAGTTGTATGTCAGCCTGACATAAACTAGGTTCATCTGGGAAGATGTGCTCTCAATAGAGCAAATTCCCCTACCAGAGTTGGCCTATGGGCAACCAACCCTATGAGGCATTTTCTTTTTTCTTTCCTTTTTTTTTTTTTTCGGAGCTGGGGACCGAACCCAGGGCCTTGCGCTTGCTAGGCAAGCACGCTACCACTGAGCTAAATCCCCAACCCCATGAGGCATTTTCTTGACTGATGATGGATGTGCAAGGGCCCAGCTCAGTTTGTGTGGTACGTCAAGGCCAGGTGGCCCTGAATTATGTAAGAAGCAGGTTGAAGAATAAGGCCAGAGAGCAGTGCTCCTCCATGGCCTCTGCATCAGTTCCTGCCTTGAGTTTCTGCTCTGATGTCCCTAGAAGATGGACTGTAAGTGTAAATGAAACACGTAAACTCCATTCATCCTCACCTTACTTTTAGTCATGGGGTTTTATGTCAGGGAAAAACAAAACAAAACAAAGACAATTATTATTATAACAAGTTTCCATACATAAGATAGGTTAGCACTATTAAATTAGATACTTTCCCAGGTTTGCCTTAAACATTCCTCCTGCCTCAGATTACTGGTGTGCACCACCAAACCCCACATCTTAAAGACTGAGGCAGGAAGATTACAAGGTCGAAGGCAGCCTAGATGACTTAGTGAATCCCTTTTTCAAAATTAAAAAAAAAAAAAAGTCAATATAAAAAGGGCCCGGGGGGCGGGGGGCTGGAGAGATGGCTCAGCGGTTAAGAACACTGAGTGCTCTCCCAGACGTCCTGAGTTCAAATCCCAGCTACTACATGGTGGCTCACAACCATCTGTAATGAGATATGATGCCCTCTTCTGGTGTGTCTGAAGACAGCTACAGTATACTCATATATAATAAATAAAGAAATTTAAAAAAGGGGGGGGGGGCTGGGGATATGGCTTAGTACCTGCCTGGCATGAGCTTCAATCTTTATCAATAACATAACCTCGTGAGGGTTACTTTATGCTCAGGAGGGTTGGGGATTTAGCTCAGTGGTAGAGCGCTTGCCTAGGAAGCACAAGGCCCTGGGTTCGGTCCCCAGCTCCGAAAAAAAGGAACCAAAAAAAAAAAAAAAAAAAAAAAAAAAAACACACACTTTATGCTCAGGATAGGTTTTATTACCTAGAGGAAGATTTATAATTCAGTCAACCACTTTTGTATGTATTTATAATAAAGATCCCTATTCATGCAGGCACAATTTCAGTTCCCTTCAACTTTCTAAGAACATTGCTTCTAATTCCAAAGTTTTGAGTCACACCAGTTTCCATGGGACAAAAGCTGAGCTAAATCAATAGTTCCTATAGTACAGAAACTGAGCTAACGACTTCTGAAAATAGCAGTGCTTTGCTTCTGTGACGACTCGTATCTGTGTGGGAGGCTGAGATTGATACTCCTGAGTTCAAGACCAGCCTTGGCAACATGGTGAGTACCAGTTCGACCCAGGCTACAGAATGTTAAAAAATCAAAAAGCAGGGGGCTGAGGAGGGGATGCTGGAGAGATGGCTCAACTGTTAAGGCACTTTCTGCTCTTCCAGAGTTCTCTGGTTCAAATCTCAGGTTCAAATCCCAGAACCCACATGGCAGATCACAGTTATCTGTAACTCCAAGATCTGACATGCATAGGCATACATGCAGGCAAAAAACCACCAAGACACATAAAATAAAGAAATACAATTTAAAAAAAAAATCTCTCAACGTTTCTGAAAGCAATCCTAGAAACAAAGTGTACTTAGTATCTTCATTGTTTCCAAAGTTAAATCAAAGAAGAAAGGACTTCATAAGAACCCACCTGGCCCATACTCAGTGAAAAGGGAAGCCTTGGGTGGTTGGACTTCGGAGCTACTACTTCTGAGCTGAGTCTAGGGCAAAAGTAAGAAGATGGGAAACCGGAGATAAAATTGCTGATGAAACGGGGGAGATGGTGCCAAAGCATTTTGCTGATATAAATCTCATCAAGAAGGGCAGAAGAAGAGAAAAAAAAAAAAAAAAAGCAAGCTTATAGAGTTCCCTTCTTGAAAGATGGCGTCCTTGGAGACCCAGCAAACTGGCTTGGCTTCAGAATAGCGATTATTTTCACTCTCCCTCTTCATTGCACACCGGGTCCACAGAGGACAGAAGTTTCTAGGTTTTGTAACTTGCTTAACTTGTTTAAAAAATGAGGCGTGAGAGATTTTGACATCTGAGGCTGCTTAGGGGTAACTGGCTGATTTCTCAACACAGGGCAGGTCACTGTGTATTGAGGTGAAAAGAAAATTAAGATAAATTGACTAGATTCCCTGCAAGATCTGAGTTGCCAGCTTCAAAAGCACAGAAAACCTTTTCACCACATCTTCAATTTTGTTGGTTCAACTGCGTCGCCTACGCAATAGATCATCTTATTCTCACTCTCCCGCCTTTCTTTCTGTCTCTCTCCCCCTCTCTCTGTCTCTCTGCCTCTCTCTCTCTCCCTCTCTTATTGCTCCCATCTCTGTCTGTCTGTCTGTCTCTGTCTGCCTGTCTGTTTGTTTCTCTGTGTGTCTCTCTGTCTCTGTCTCTCTCTGTGTGCTTGAGTGTGTGCACACACGTACGCATGTATGTGTTTCCCCCTTGATGAAACCTAGACTGGCCTAAGACACATGGTGTTCCCATCTCACCCTGCTGGGATTCCAGTCCTGTGTCACCACACCCAGCATTTCCTGTTTGGCTTTTACAGGCAAAAACAAGAACTCACAGAGAAGTGCAATACCTGTGATTTCAAACCCAGAGAGGCTGGGGCAGGAGAATTATGAGTTCAAAGCTAGCCTGGGAATACATAGCAAGGTCACAGCAAACTCCAGGCCATCCTGGGCTGCATTATCTCTTTAAAAAGGAGGAAGAAATAGAGAACAAGGAGAGGAAGAAGTTGCTACTGATAAACAAGTGGTGCTGGTACCCACCCTAGAAATCCTGGCCTGGCCTGAGGAGCTGAGGGAAGTTCAAGGTAATCAACTTCAAGTAAATTCAAGTTCAAGGCCAGCCTGAGATATAGGTGGCTAGGTATCAGGAAAAACCTCACGGGCTTGAGTTGTATCACTGAAGCTTTGCATAGCATTGCTGACCTCGCTTGTGTTTTCTAGTACCTCACTAAGCATTAGCACCACCCAGGGCACTGGTATTCTAATGCAAACATCTTGCTGCAGACCTAGCTCAGTAGTTAAGAGTGCTTGCTGTTCTGCCTGAGGACTCCGTTCTGTTCCAGGACCTGCGTTTAACTGATCACAACCATCTATAATTCCAGCTCCATGAATCAGATTTCCTCTTCTGACCTCCAAGAAAATCATGCCACCAACACATAGTTAATTAAAAATAAGCTAACTTTAATTCTGAACTTGGAAGGCAGGTCTTTGCCAGTTTGAGGCCAGCATGGTCTACATAGAGAGCTCTAGATCATCCAGGCTTACACAATGGAATCTTGACTCAAAGAAAGAAAGGAAAAAACAACAACAACAACAACAACAACAACAAAAAAAAAACCCCAAAATCTCTTGTTTTCATTGTGCATCCTTTCCTCCGTCCACATGCTGGCCTGCTGGTCCAAAGTAAATACCCAGAGAGTGGTACCTCTTTTTATCTCAGTGGTCGCATCAGGCATGCCTCCTTTCTATCGCTTAATTTCTTGTTCATCATTTTCTTCTTTAAACAGTGGCATTGGTTTCCCTGTCTGTCTGTCTGTCTGTCTGTCTGTCTGTCTGTCTGTCTACCCCTTCAGGCAGTATCTCATGCAGCCCACGTTGGCCTTAGACTTGCTCTACAGTCAGGAGTGATGTGAATTCTTGTATTTCCTGCCCCCACTCCCTGGGTCATGAGGTCATAGGTATGAGACTCGATGCACAATTTGCCGCTGGTTTTTAAGCACAGTTCAACTTGGCATCATATCTACTAAACCTTTATCTTTCAAGATTTTACTTATTTCTATTTTATGTATATGGTGTCTTGCCTCCAGCTATGTCTGTGTCCTACCTGGAGACTAGAAGAGGGTGTTGAATACCTGGAATTATAATTGTTGGCTACCACACAGGTGCTGGGAACCAAACTTAGGTCCTCTGAGAGAGTAAGCAATGTTCTTACTCACTAAGCCATCTGTCCATCCTCAAATAGTTTCTGAATTGTTAGGCTGTACCTGTAATTCCAGCACTGAGGAGGCTTCAGAAAGATCCTCAGTTTCAGATACGTCTGGGCTACACAAGGACACACTTTTTGAAAAAGCAGAACAAAATAAAAATAGGATATGAGGTTTTTGGGTTTCTTTTTTCTCTATTCCTTTTTCCCTTCCTGTGGTGGTTTAAATGAGAATGATCCCCAGGAGCTTATATGTTTGTATACTGTGTCTGCAATCGGTGCGAACTGTTTGGAAAGGGTTAGGAAGTGTGTTCTAGTTGGAATGGGTGTGTCACTAGGGTGGACTTTGAGGCTTCAAAGTATTCCTGCCATTCCGACATTCCCATTCCTATTCCTATTCTCTCTCTCCTCTCTCTCTCTCTTTCTGTCTCTGTCTCTCTCTGTCTTGCTCTCTTTCTCTGTCTGTCTCTCTGTCTCTCTGTGTCTGTCTCTCTCTCTCCTTCTTGCTGTCTCTCTCATTCTCTTTCTCTCTCCCCTCTCTTTTTGTCTTTCTCCCCTCCCCCTTCTCTACTTCCAACTTATGGATCAACATGTGAGCTCTCAACTGTTCCTAATGTCTAGCACTAACACCCTGGAACCACAAACCTCAAATTAAACGCTTTCTTTTATAAGTTGTCTTGGTCAAGTTATTTTGTCACAGTGATAGGAAAAGTAATGAAGACACCCCCTCCCCTGATATTGTTCTGTTCACCAGGTTAATATATAACATCTTATCTACTTGTTATTTTAGGTGGGTGATTGTTTTACCTTTATGCATATTTGCAAACCATGTGTGTGCTTGCTACCCAAGGATGCCAGAAGAGGGTTTCAGATTCCCCGGAAGACATTATCCTCAACTTACAGAAGGAGGGACCTATCAAGATACAGAAAGGATAGAGAATACCAAACAGACTGTATAAGAAAAGAAGTTACCTGGTGCTGGAGCCACTGTTGCAGAGCCCAGGACACACTGCTGATGCTCACCCGTCGTCTCCCAACATGCACTAGCAGTCTCAAAAGATATGAAGTCCAACCCTCAAGGAGCAGCTGATTGTCAATCTTCTTAAGGAAGAACGGGTCCCCCAGAACAAGATTACAGTTGTTGGGGTTGGTGCTGTTGGCATGGCTTGTACCATCAGTATCTTAATTAAGGACGTGGCCGATGAGCCTTGCCCTTATTGATGTCATGGAAGACAAGCTAAAGGGAGAGATGATGGATCTCCAGCATGACAGCCTTTTCCTTAAGACGCCAAAAATTGTCTCCAGCAAAGACTATAGTGTGACTGCAAACTCCAAGCTGGTCATTATCACAACGGGGGCCTGTCAGCAAGAGGGAGAGAGCCGGCTCGATTTGGTCCAGCGAAACGTGAACATCTTCAAGTTCATCATTCCAAACATTGGGAAGTACAGTCCACAGTGCGAGGTGCTCATCGTCTCAAATCCAGTGGATCTCTTGACCTACGTGGCTTGGAAAATCAGTGGCTTTCCCAAAAGCGGAGTTATTGGAAGTGGTTGCAATCTGGATTCGGCTCGGTTCTGTTACCAGAAAGGCTGGGAGTTCACCCGCTGAGCTGTCACGGGTGGGTGGGTCCTGGGAGAGCATGGCGACTCCAGTGTGCCTGTGTGGAGTGGTGTGAACGTTGCCAGCGTCTCCCGGAAGTCTCTGAACCCAGAACTAGGCACCGATGCAGACAAGGAGCAGTGGAAGGAGGCTCACAAGCAGGTGGTTGACAGTGCATACGAAGTGATCAAGCTGAAAGGTTACACATCCTGGGCCATTGACCTCTCCGTGGCAGACTTGGCCAAGAGTACAATGAAGAACCTTAGGCGGGTACATCCCATTTCCACCATGATTAAGGGTCTCTATGTAATCAACGATGACGTCTTCCTTAGTGTCCCGTGTATCCTGGGACAAAATGGAATCTCAGATGTTGTGAAGGTGACACTGACTCCTGAGGAGGAGACCCACCTGAAGAAGAGTGCAGATACCCTCTGGGCAATCCAGAAGGAGCTGCAGTTCTAAAGTCTTCCCAGTGTCCTGGCACTTCACTGTCCAGGCTGTGGCAAGGTTTCTATGGAGACCACACACTTCTCATCTGAGCTGTGGTTAGTACAGTTGTGTTGAGGTGGTCTGGGGAAAATCTCAGTTCCCACAGCTCTACCCTGATGCTAAGTGGTGTAGTGGTAACCTGGTTAGTGTGACAGTCCCACTGTCTCCAAGACACTGCCAACTGTTAGCAGGCTTTGATTACCCTGTGAGCCTACTGCATTGCTGCTCTGCTCACCCTCACCAAACATGCCTAGGCCAATGAGTTCCCAGTTAGTCTTAACCTGGCTCCAGTGTTAAGTCCATCATGCATATCTTGTGCATAGATAAATGTTCTACAGGATATTTTCTGTATTATATGTGTCTGTAGTGTACATTGCAATATTATGTGAAATATAAGAGCTGGATATGGATGATGGAACCAACCACTCAAGTGTCATGCCAAGGAAAACACCAAATAAACCTTGAACACATAATAATCAAAATCACAGAACAAAATAAATATTAAAAGTTGAAAAAAAACCTATTAAAATAATACCTGACTTCTTTATGGAAACGCAAAAAGCCAGAAGGGCCTGAACAGATGTTACATAGGTTCTAAGAGATCATATATGGTGCTCCAGACTACTATACCTAGCAATACTTTCAATGACAACAGATGGGAAAGGAACAGACCATGATAAAAACCAAATTTAATTATACCTATCTACATATCCAACCATACAGAAGGTGCTAGAAGGAAAACTCCAACCCGAGGAGGATAACCACCCCCAAGGAAACACAAAGAATAAGTATCCTCAGACCAGCAAATCAAAAGTGGGGAAAAATTCATACCACAAAATAGTGGGTATCAACAAACACTGCTCGTTTACAACTGTCAACATCAATGGTCTCAATTCATCAATAAAAAGACACAGACTAACAGAATGGATGCAAACACAGGAACTGCTCTCCTTCAGCATCCAAGAAAAAAATCTTCATCAAAGACGCACGCCATCGGGCTGGAGAGATGGCTCAGCGGTTAAGAGCACTGACTGTTCTTCCAGAGGTCCTGAGTTCAATTCCCAGCAACCACATGGTGGCTCACAACCATCTGTAAAGAGATCCGATGCCCTCTTCTGGTGTATCTGAAGACAGCTACAGTGTACTTATATATAATAAATGAATAAATCTTAAAAAAAAATTTAAAAAAGATGCACGCCATCTCAGGATAAAAGGCTGCAAAAAGATATTCCAAGCAAACAGACATAAGATGCAAGCCAGGGAAGCCATTTTTAATATCTGACAAAATAGACTTTGAAAACTAGTCAGAAGACATAGGGAAGGTCACAAAATACTCACCAAAGGAAAAATCCACCAAGAGGACATTGCAATTCATAACATCTGTGCACCAAATGTACATTTATAAAAAAAGAAAGAAAGAAAAAGAAAAAAACCACCACCACAGCTTAAATTGAATATCGACACTCACACATTAATAATAGGTGACTTTAATTCCCAAATCTTGCCAATAGACAGGTCATGTAGACAAAAATCCAGAAGTAACACCGAAATGGTAGAGCTTACGGGTATTAAGTATTACGTATTAGGTATTAAGTCAAATGGAACTAACAGATATTTGTAGAACATTTCACTAAAACACAGATTATACATTCTTCTCATCAGCTCATTAAATTTTCTCCATAATTGACCACATACTTGGCACAAAGGAAATCTCAACAGATATAAGACAGTAGAAATAGCACCCCGCGTCCTATCTAACCACCATAGATTAAAGCAGGGTATCAGCAATAACAAAAACAACTGAAGCTTACAAACTCATGGAAACCTAATAACTGTTTACTGGATGAAAAAAATGGCTCAAGACAAAAACTAAGAGCAAATTTTAAAACTTCATAGAGTGAATAAAAATAAAAATATAACATATCCAAGATTATGGGGCATAATGAAGGTTCTAAAAGGCAAGCTCACAGCACTGAGCGCCTACAGTAAAACCCTGGAGAAATCTATTACCATCATGGTGGGGAGCACAGCAGCATGCAGACAGACTTGGTGCTGGAGAAGAAGCTGAGGGTTCTACATCTACTATCTGAAGGCAGCAGAAGGAGACTGTGTGCCACACTGGGTGTAGCTTGAGCATAGGAGACCTCAAAGCCCACCCCCACAGTGACACATTTTCTCCAGTATGGCCACACCTACTCCAACAAGGCCATACCTCCTAGTAGTGCTCCCATGGGACTAAAGGGGCCAATTACATTCAAATTACCACACTTGTACTCTATCAAATTGGAAAAGCTAAGAAAATAGATAAATACAATCTATCCAAGTTGAATCAAGATCAGATAGACAATTTAAACAGACCTATAACCCCTAGTAAAGTAGAAACAATCACTAATATGATAATCCTAGAACGAGATGATTTTAGCACATAATTCTACCAGACTTTCAAAGAGTTAATACCAACACTTCTCAAATTATTTGAAAAAATAGAAATAGTAGAAACATTGTCCAATTCCTTTTGTGAGGTCACAGTTGCCCTGACATCTTAACCACATAAATAACTAACAAAGGAAGACAATTAATGACTAATTCCTTTATAAATATATTTAAATTTTTCAATAAAATAATTACAGATTGTTTTTGTGAATTAAATATTTTAAATCAAAGAACACATCAAAGCTATTATCCACCATGATCAAGTATGCTTCATGTAAGAGATTCAGAAATAATTGAATATATGTAAACAGTAAATGTAATCTACTATATAAACAGACTGAAAAACAAAAGTCACATGATCATCTTATTAGATGCAGAAAGGCTTTTGACAAAATTCAACACCCCTTCATGATAAAACTCCAGGAGAGCTAAGAAGTGCAAATGGGATAACTCAACATGATAAAGGTAATTTATAGCAAGCCCATAGCCAACATCAATTTAAATGAACAGAAATTCAAATCATTTCCACTAAAATCAGAAACAAGACAACTTTGCTCACTCCTGCCCTACCTAGTCAATATAGTACTTGAAGTCTAAACTGGAAGAATAAATCAACTGAAGGAGATCAAGGGGTTAAAAAGAAAGTTACAAGGAGTTGGAAAGGAAGAAGTCAAATAGCTTTATTTGAAGATGATATAATGGTATATATAATTGACCTTAAAAATTCCACCAGAAAGTTCCTACAGGTAATGAAAAATTTCAGTAAAGTAGCTGGATATAGATTAACACAGAAAAATTAGTAGCCCTCCTATTTACAAATGGAATATGGATTGAGAGAGAAATCAGGGAAACAATACCTTTCACTATAGTCTCAAATAATACGAAATACCTTGAGGTTCACTATAGCCTCAAATAATATCAAATATCTTGAGGTATCACTAACCAAGCAAATGAAAGACTTGTATAATAAATACTTCAGGACATTGAAGAAAATGAAGATATCAGAAGATGGAAAAATCTCCAATGATCATGGATCACTAGGATTAATACAGCAAAAATGCCCATATTACCAAAAACAATTTACAGATTCAATGTAATCCCCATCCCAATTCCAACACAGTTCTTCATAGAAGTTGAAAGAATGATTTCAGTTTCATATGGGAATACAACCCCCCCCCCCGGCAGGATCATCCTATAGTACAAGGGCTGCTGTAGGTATCACTCTTCCTAACCCCAAATTGTACCACAGAGCTGCAGTTATAAAAACAGCACAACTTTAGCACAAAAACAGACATGTTGATCAATGGAATCAAATTGAAGACTCAGATAGAAGTCCATACACCTACAGAAACATGATTGCTGGTAAAGAAGCCATTGAAATACACAGTAGCAAGAAGATACCATCCTCAACAAACAGTGCTTGTCAAGTTGAATGGCTGCTGGGAGAAGAATGCAAATAAATCCATGCTTATCACCTTGTGGTGAAACTCAACTTCAAATGAATCAAGGACCTTCACATAAAACCACATATGCTGAACCAATAGCATAGTAACTGGGTAATAGTCGTGAATGCACTGGTACAGGTAAAGACTTTCTGGACTGGACATTGATAGCAGAGGCGCTAAGATATATAATTAGTAAGCGGTCCTTCATGAAACTCAAAAGCTTCTGTATGGCAGAGAAAACCATCATTCAGATAAAGCAGCAAACTATAGAAAGGGAAAAGGTTTTTTTTCTTCCTGTTTTGTTTTCTTTTTCTTTCCAGCTACCCATTCATTAGAGGGCTAATATTCAAAATTTATAAAGAACCCACAAATCTGTACATCAAGAAAACAAATAAACAAATCTAAAAATGGGGTACAAAATCTAAACATAAAATTCTCACTAGGGAAAATTCAAATGGCTGAGAAGTAAAGAAATATTCAACATCTTGAGACATTGAAACAATCAAAACTACTTTGAGATGTTATCTTATGCTAGTAAGAACGGCCAAAATGAACGGCAGTTCATGCCGGTGAGGATGTGGAGTAAAGGGGACACTCATTCACTGCTGGTGGGAGTGCAAACTCGAACATCCAGTATAGAAACCAGTGTGGCTGTGCCTTGGAAGATGGCGACAGACCTATCTAGAGATTTAGCTGTTCTACTCTTGGCAGACCCAAAGGACTCTGCCTCCGATTACAAGACTCTTACTCAACCATGTTCATTGCTGCTCTATTACTATTTCTATCCAGAAACCCTAAACAACTTAGAGGTCTCCGAGCAGATTAATAGATAAAGAAAATGGAGTACACTTACACACTGGAATATTACTCAGCCACTAAAATCATAAAATCCTGAAATTTTCAAGTAAACGGATGGAGATAGAAAAAAAAATCATCCCAAGTAAGATAACTCAGGCCCAGAAGTACAGATATGACATGTATGGCTGGATGTTAGTCGCTAAGCCAGGTATAAGTAGTTAGAATTTTCAGAACAACAGAGCTTAGGTATAGAGGAAAGGACTAGGGAAAACTAATAGATCTCCCTAGGAAAGAGAAAGAGAATAGATAGTTATGGATGGATAAGGATGGGGACTGGAATAAGTGGCTCAAATAAGGAAGGTGAGGGAGGAAATAGAGGGATAGATAAAACTAAAGGCCATTTGAGGGGCCATATGGAGACCTAAAGCAGGAGACACTTCCTGTAATACCTACAAATATGAAGGTGACCCAAGTAAAATTGTCAAATAACAAGGGAGACACAGCTCTCACTGGACATCTGTCATCACCAAAAGAAACCTCTTGAGTACCAGGGATGGGTTATATGTCTAACCAGGTTCCTGGCCAAAGGGGTCTCATGGGAACCCCCAAACAACCAAGGCTGTTCCCAAGACTATGTAGGTTGTACCCCACAAACTTTAAGCAAGACCCTATTACTGACGACAGCACCTAAACAACACGTCAGCCACAAAGATGTTGAGCGGATGCCTACCCAGAGCCTTCGTCCCTATGGTGCTGGAAGGTATTCTTCCTATTACCAAAGAGAAAGGGAAACACCAACTCAGGTATGGACCCTTCAGCTCTACAAGAGCGACCTGCCTGCAAACGCATGGGGATGCAATACAGGCACAAAGCTTGTGGGAATAACTAACCAACATTTGACTGACTCCAAGCCTACTCCATGAGATGGAATCCTACTCCATGAGATGGGAACCTATACTTTTTGGGTGACCAAGAACCTGACACTGTATAGGCCAGTGGCCTAGGGTAAAACCAAATACTACTGTTCTGCTAAAGGAGTGTAGCAATCAATCAACTCCTAAAGACATTTTGTTATACTCCTAGACCAGTGTCTTACTCAGTCATCATCATTTCCTTCTTCAGCAGATGAGAACAAATACAGAGACTCACAGCCAGACACATTTGGAGAGAGTGAGAGACTTTGGAACACTCAGTCTTAAATGGGAGGTCTCCATTAAATCTCTCCTATCAAGGTTTAGGGAACCCTGTGGAAGAGGAGGCAGGAAGAGTAATGAGAGTCAGTGGGGATGGAGAACACCAAGGTAATCAGGCCTTCTAAATCCATTAGAACCAGCATACATTCATACTCATAGACTTTGGCACATGCATAAGCCTTCTCGGGATCCTAGGACGAAAGGGAGAGGTGGACACAGGGCCCCATCCCTAACCCAGGAGCTGTGTCCAATTGATAACCACTTGCAAATACAAAATTAATTTTCTCCAAGGCAGTCTCAGGTCATTCATAAGGGGAAACTAACCATCCTTAAAGCAGGCCCCAGGTCCTGCAGTTACCAGGCAACATGAAACAAACTCCAAATACAGGTTTGGAGGTTCTTTGTCTCATAATTAAGCCAGGGCAATTTTTTAAACCTTACAATACTATGGTGTCTATTTTGTGTTCTTTTTTGTTTGTTTATTTAGTTGGTTTTTTAGTGGAATTCCTGTGTGTGTGTGTGTGTGTGTGTGTGTGTGTGTGTGTGTGTGTGTGTGTGTGTGTGAACACGTATGTCTCTGTGTCTATATGTATTTCTTAGGCATTTTCTTTGGCTCTTTTGCTTGTTTGGTTGTTTTGTCATATTTTTTGTTTATGATTTACCTTCTTTTATTGAATTACTAGGTTCTGCATGTTAGTTTGTCCTCTAATGAGAAACAGAAAGCGAGTGGACCCAGATGGGAGGGGAGGTGGCCAGGAGTGCGAAGGAATTGGGGTGTGTGCACACAGAATCAGAAAACATTTTATAAAATGTCTCAGGTTTTGGTTAACTTTATTCTATTTGAGACAAGTTTACTTTATGTAGCTCTACCTGACCTGGGATTCACTATGTTAGTCTGTCTGGCCTTGAAGGTGTGGCAACTCTCCTGCCCCTCCCTGCATTCTGAGTATTGGAATTATAAGAATGTTCTAACCATGCTTGGATGCTTGTGGATACTTGTTGTTTTAAATACTATTATGAGTTTTATTCTGCGTAGCATAAAATAGTAGACACAGGATATATATATATATATATATATATATTATATATATTATATTTTTTAATTTTTACTGTAGGAAAGTGAAAGGACAGAATTCACTTTTCTAATATAAAAAAGACAAACAGAAACAAACCCCCCTCTAAAACTAAAAGTCTTATCGACTGTATTTTAGACTTTACAACCCCTTTGGCCCAGAGGCCAAAGGGACCGGCGTCTGGGTATTTTAGCCACTGTAGTAACATCATTCTTTGTTAGTGTTTTATTTTTCCATGGGTGTGTATGTCATTTTGTCCATCCTCAACTGCTCTTCCCAAGAGCTTATTATTATAGTGAATTTTAATATATTTAGCAAGTTAAAGAAACACTTGCTTTTGAGACCAGACAACCCCAACACCCCCGTTTTTCCTTGTGGTACCCAGGACATGTTGCTGGTTTGGCGAGCCATCGTTCACAAAGCTGTGACGTTAGCCTCTGTTTCCATCAACCGTTGCTAGCCTTGTTCATGGAATTCCTTCCCCGGGGTCTTGGTGATGTTCAGATGGGATGTAACTTTGGGTAAGGAGGACTTTGGATGAGATCCGTGCACACTGTATGTATTTATGAAAATGTCAAATGAATTAATGAATCCCATTAATATGAAAACATGGCATGAAGAAGTTATAAGGCCCAGTTTGTTTTTAGTTCTCAAGCATGGTGCATTCTTTCTCTCATTTCTGTTTCATTGCAGGGTGTCTGCCACATCCCAGGCTAGCCTTGAAATAGGTAATATATAACAGAGATTGATCATGAGTTCCTGGTCCTCTAGTTTCTACCTCCAGAACGCTAGGATCCTAGACATGCACCACACTGCGTGTTTCTGTGACCCTAGTTTATGTGGTGGTGGGAACTGAGTCCAGGACTTTGGAACATGGTAGGCAAGCACGTTACTAACTGAGTTTCATTCCTAGCTCCTCCATTGTCTATTTTAGATAATCACTGATTGTTGTTTTTGTGTAACAAAGTCTTTCTCTGTAGCTTTAGCTGATGTGAAACTCACCTTGTGGATAGACCAAACTGACCGCAAACTCACAAGAATCTGTGGTCCCTGCCTCCCGAGTGCTGGAGAAACTCAACATGAAAACACCCCAAACATTTCAATGTGATTCTTTTTTTTTTTTCTGAAGTTATAATCTTAACTCAGAGTTAGCTCTTTTCTTTTCTTTTCTTTTCTTTTTTTATTAACTTGAGTATTTCTTATATACATTTCGAGTGTTATTCCCTTTCCCGGTTTCCGGGCAAACATCCCCCTCCCCCCTCCCCTTCCTTATGGGTGTTCCCCTCCCAACCCTCCCCCCATTGCCGCCCTCCCCCCATAGACTAGTTCACTGGGGGTTCAGTCTTAGCAGGACCCAGGGCTTCCCCTTCCACTGGTGCTCTTACTAGGATATTCATTGCTACCTATGGGGTCAGAGTCCAGGGTCAGTCCATGTATAGTCTTTAGGTAGTGGCTTAGTCCCTGGAAGCTCTGGTTGCTTGACATTGTTGTACTTTTGGGGTCTCGAGCCCCTTCAAGCTCTTCCAGTTCTTTCTCTGATTCCTTCAATAGGGGACCTATTCTCAGTTCAGTGGTTTGCTGCTGGCATTAGCCTCTGTATTTGCTGTATTCTGGCTGTGTCTCTCAGGAGCGATCTACATCCGGCTCCTGTTGGTCTGCACTTCTTTGCTTCATCCATCTTGTCTAATTGGGTGGCTGTATATGTATGGGCCACATGTGGGGCAGGCTCTGAATGGGTGTTCCTTCAGTCTCTGTTTTAATCTTTGCCTCTCCCTTCCCTGCCAAGGGTATTCTTTTTCCTCATTTAAAGAAGGAGTGAAGCATTCACATTTTGATCATCCGTCTTGAGTTTCGTTTGTTCTAGGGATCTAGGGTAATTCAAGCATTTGGGCTAATAGCCACTTATCAATGAGTGCATACCATGTATGTCTTTCTGTGATTGGGTTAGCTTACTCAGGATGATATTTTCCAGTTCCAACCATTTGAGTTAGCTCTTTTCAAGTCCTGTTCTCTGTAAGGTAAGGTCAGATATATGGATTGGTTTGAGCTTTAATGTGCTAATATGGTAGGTGGATTTTTCTTTGTTTCCCTTTTTTCTTTTTTTCTCTCTTATAGAAATCAGTGGTACGAAGGCCCAGATTCCTTGGTATAGTTACCACAGGTGGCTAAGAAGCCAGGCACAGGTACTATCCTGACAGCAACGGGACAGCTCTCATGGCTGGGCCCCGGACTATCAGGCATTGGCATTTCCTCAGGTCCTACAGACCAACCAGCACACCTGCTGAAATATTGGTTATCTCAACTGCACGGATCCAGCCAGACTTGATACCTCCAGTCTGTGACTTTGCCGAGCTTCCGGACTCCAGCTCCTCTTGTCTGATTTTGTGATCCTTTCCAGTTCTTCTTTCTGAGCTCTTTGTAGTTAGCATTTAACTGTGCTCAACTCCGACCAGTTGGAACACAAAGGAAAATAATAAGTAACCTCTTTCACCTCTGCCTCCACCAAGCACCAGCGTGGTTATCTCTTTTCTGGTGTTCACAGCCAAATTTGTAGAAGGAATCTCATGCATGTTCTGTTTAAACATGCCCAACTCACCCTGCCACCCACTGAAGTCTCACCCATCAGCTCTGGGCAGTCTCACCTTGGTCACCAACAACACACAAATTGTTAGACCCTAAAGACCTTTTTTTGTTTCCTTGTTTGAACCTTGAGAAACATTTGTCACTGTAAACAACCGCCTCATTTTGGTCAGTGCTATCTCCTGGAAAAATACTTTGGTATCTCACAGGAATGCAGAACATATCAGGTTCCAGATAAAATTAATCCCATGCCCACCGAATCTGTTTCTCCTTGGAATTTGGCCGCTCAGTAACGCTAGTACACTCCGTAGGTGGACGCGTTTCAGTCTCCAGTGTTCACTCTGTCTTTATTTCACAATGTACAAGTAGCTGTATGGCCTGAAGGATATGGCTGTTTTGTGGGACAGAATTTTTTAAAGTCTGAACATTTTTATTAGCTGATTGAAAAACACGTTGTGTCCACCGATTATCCTTGTGAGGTGGTTGTATGGACAAACAGCTAAACGGTATTTGAAAAGAATGAGTGCTACTCCAAACACCAGACAATAGGGAATTGAAGTCACTTAATCCACCACGTGGAACAATAGTTCCTATCAGTGGGAGCAGCTAAGAGAGGGTTAAATTTTTAACCAAGAGCTTGGAAACACCCAACAGTCGAACAAAGCATTCTTGGTACCTTATTGAAGTGTTTACTAAGCTAAGATCCGATCAATTGTAACACAAAAGAGAAGAAATAGTGAAAGACTATATGATAAGGTAGAAAAATAGAAAACAAAACCTCAGTGGATCAGACATTCACATGTGCATCTTTAAAGGTCTAAAACCGTCTCATTCTTGTGGTGAAAGGCAGGCCCCAGAATGAGATTTGATGATATAAAATATTTCAATAAGAGGACTGGAGAGTTGGCTCCGCGGTCACAAGCACTTCCTGCTCTGGGTTCCCAGCACCTACATGGAGGTTTACAACCATCTATAACTCCAGTTCAAGGGATGTGATGCCCTCTTCTGACCTCCGCAAACAGTAGGCATTCATGTATGTACAGACATACATTCAGGCAAAATACCTATGCACATTAAATAATAAAATAATTCTAAAACTAAGCTAAAACTGACTCTGAATATTTTGTTTTGTTTTTGGGTCCGTACGCCCTCCTCATCCTCTTGACAAGATCTCACTGCATAAATTGGAAGGGCTCCAAACTCTGTATGCTTCTGTTTCTGTCTCTGAGGGCTGGAAATCAACAGTGTATCACCATGCCCGTCTTCTGACTCTCCTCTGATACTTAAGTCTAACCATAAGAGCACTTTCCAGAAACTGAGGGTGTGGCTTGGGTTTGATAGAATGCTCAGCTGGTGTGTACAAAGCCCTGGGTTCCATCTCAGGATGAATAAAGCCAAGTAGGCTGTCACAGTCCTATAATCCCAGCTCCACTGAGACAGAGGCAAGAAGATCAGGAGCTCAAGGTCATCTTGGGCTCTCGAAGACCTTATCTCACAAAAAAGGAGAAGGAATGAAAGAAAGAAAAAGAAAAAAGTAAGTTAACGTTCCATGGAGACCAGACTACCCAAAATAAATGTCATGATGTCACATTACCTTATGGGCTACAAAATATGAACAGACACACAGATACACCCCATAGCTCCATGTCTTATTCTCTTAAGCGTTAGCTGAATCCAATCACTAACTGTATCTGAATTTCAAACTCATCTGCAATTTCTAGAGGGCAGGATCTCGAACAGAAAGGTCTAATTAAGGTAATGCTAGTCCTTGGCAGAGAGATCCTTTTCACCTGAGATCCTCTCACTGAGATAGTCTTCCTGATCGGTCTTCACCTGGTATTTAGCTAGAAAGGAGGACTCGCAATTAAACTTTGCCTTTGCAAAACTGCAGCACCTTTCCTGTGCGGGCTTGTATTAATTCTCTTAGTAATTATACATCGTAAATGATTTTATTCACTGCATTACAAGCCAGCACTGAACTGACGCACTTGACCGCTCTCACACAGGTGGGAGTTATGTTCTTGCCTCTCACCCACCATGAGAATTTTCAGGATGAGCTCATCTGTCCTTCACTCAACACAAGCTGTAGGCTGGGAGTGAGCCCAGCATCTCCAGAGCGGGTTCTTTGTTTCCCTTCTGTCTTATGGGTCTCTTGACCTTTTTATTTTTTTTTAATTTTTCTTTTAAATTTTATTTTATGTGCATTGGTGTTTTGTCTGTATGTCTGTCGGTGCATGGATGTGGGATCCACTGGATCTGGAGTTACAGACAGTTGTGAGCCACCATGTGGGTGCTGGGAATGGAATCTAGCTCGCCTGGAAGGACAGCCAGTGCTCCTAACCACTGAGCCCTCTCTCCAGCCCTTCAACCTTTACTTTTCAAACTTAGAAGATGGAATGTTCTAATGTGCTTCTTAACCGTTAGTAACCATTGTTATTAGAACTATGGCCATAGCTATTCTTCCCTTTGATATATCGACCCCCAGGCTTTTTCACACAAGTCATCTCCAGCAATCAGTATGAAGGACATCATCCTGTTGAGAATAAAGAGCTGCCCCCAGCATATATAGTCTATGCTTTAGTGGACTATACAGGAAACAGTCTGCTTTGAATGCCCGGTGTTCAACACAGAACAAAAGCGCAAATACCAATCTTGTATATGAGATTTATCATTTTTGACTTAATATTTTGTTTATGCTCATATTTAATAATTATAAAATCATGAGGACATGTACATGTTTCCCGTGAAGACGAAGGCTGTAAGAAGCCTGGAAAGAGAGACACTTTAGTCACTCTCAGATGTCCCTGTGTGTGCTAGGCCACCTAGCTGTCTCCTATTTCTTCCATCAGGGTTTCAAAGTCCAGGATATGGCTCTCTAGTTAGTTAAGTATTCAAAAGATAGCATTATTTCCATTATATACAGAACACTATTTTGTGATTTGTGGAAATTGGGGGAAATTGCTTCATATGCCCTTTTCTTTCTGCTATATTTTTACCCCATCCTATGACTTTGTCTGCGTAAGTATTTTTATTTAATCCCCCCAATTACCACATTCTTATGCACTGTCCCTTGGGAATAAAATTAAAATTTACGGGGTATAGGGTGTCCTTTGCTGTGCTGCCTCCGCTCTCTAACGCCAGCGCCACCTCTCGCTTGCTGGGCTCCAGCCGAAGAAGTGGGTTAAGTAAGGAGGTGCCTATACCACCGCTCATGCAAAACAGACTGCCTGCAAATCCACGGGTGGTAAAGCACCCAGGAAACAACCGGCTACAAAGGCTGCGCGCAAGAATGCGCCCCCTACTGGAGGGGTGAAGAAACCTCATCGTTACAGGGCTGGTACTGTGGCACTCCATGAAATCAGACGCTATCAGAAGTCCACTGAAGTCCTGATTCACAAGCTCCCCTTTTAGTGTCTGGTGTGAGAAATGGCTCAGGACTTCAAAACAGACCTGCGCTTCCAGAGCGCAGCTATTGGTGCTTCGCAGGAGGCGAGTGAGGCCTGTCTGGTTGGCCTTTTGAAGATGTGAACCTGTGGGCTAGCCATGCCCAATGAGTAACAATTATGTCAAGAGATATCCAGCTAGCACGCCGCATACGCGGAGAACGTGCTTAAGAGTCCACTGTGAGGGTCAACACTTCATTCTCAAAAAAAGTTTTTCCCTCTTCTTTCTGTTATTAGATATTTTTTCCATGGGGTCAAAGGTACCTAAGTACATGATTGCGAGTGGAAACGCAGGGGACAGAATCAGGGATTGTCAGTTTCTCCACGTTCATTTATGTGTGGATTTTTAATATCAATGTAAGATGTGAGCCATTAATGCAAACAAAATATAACAATTATAAATAAACCTGTTAAATTTTTCTGGACAAAAAGAAAATTGTTTTGCTTAGCATCATACAAAGCCATTCTTTAAAAAAAAAGATTTATTTATTACTTATTATATATGAGTACAATGTCTTCAGGCACACCAGAAGAGGGCATCAGATCCCATTACGGATGGTTGTGAGCCACCATGTGATTGCTGGGAATTGGACCTCTGGAAGAGCAGTCAGTGCTCTTAACCACTGAGCCATCTCTCCAGCCCGCCGTTTTTGTTTTTTGTTTTTTTTTTTTTTAAGCACCGTCCTAAATTCACTAAGATCTCAACATTGCAGAAAACAGGAAGTTGAGAGCCCTCCCTCCCTTCCCTCCCTTAGCTCCCTTCTGTGTCTCCCCGTCTCCCTCTCTTCCCCCCCTCTTTTTCCTTCTTCCTCCCACATTTCCCAGAAAAGCTTGGAACTCCTGGGATTAACTGCTCATTCCTCCTCCTGAGTAACTGAGCATACATGTGTGTCCTTGCTGGTATTAAGTGATCTTATAGAATCGGGTTACTTAACTCTGATCTAACAGAGTTTTCTTTCTCTTTACATGACTTACCAGGCATATATGCACATGTATGGAGTATAACATATTGTTAGCCTTATGCTGGTTGTTTTGTACATGTCACGGGCAGGTGCTACTGACGTGGAACCTTTATTTGCTGGTAAGGAATACTGATATGATAAATGACTTTTTGCTTATGGTAATGAGTTCTTTTCCCTTTTAGTTCTGACAGTTGAAGCCAGGGCCTTATGTTAGTCACGCTCTCTCATTGAGCTACCTTCCCAACCCTTTCTTATTATTTTGGTGCATAAAACACAAAAAAAACAACATTAAAAAAAATGACGTGACCCCCACCCATTACCAAACAACTATTACCATTACCTGTCATGTGTGGAAGTCCAAGATTAGAGGTAACTGGAGAAGAATTAATGACCACTTATAGAGGAAAGTCAAGCAGATGGGTGAGCTAAGGAAATCTGGCCTTTCCCACATAGTTTCCAAAGTAAATGTAACAGTAACATAGAGGTGAAAGTTGGAGGGAAAATGTAATAAGGAGATCGAAACTTTGAAAAAAAATTAAATAGAAACACTCAAAATAAAGGAGATTAAAAACTGAAACATACACCATGGTTAATGGATAAGACCACTCAGAAGAATGAAATTCAGGGACAGATCAGAAACAATAGTTTTATATCTATCTATCTATCTATCTATCTATCTATCTATCTATCTATCTATCTCTATCTATCTATCTATCTATCTATCTATCTATCTATCTATCATCTATTTATTGTTTTTTGTTTGTTTGTTTCTTGAGATGGAGACTTGCTGAAAACTAGGTAGACAAGGCTTCTGCTTCTCTAGTATTGGGATTAAATGTGTGCACAATTGCACCAGGCTTAATATTTTAAATCTAAAATAAGTTTTTTCCTGACATTCAAACCCAGAGCCTAATGCATGCTAGGTAAAACCCCTGCCACTGAGTTATATATAACCTCAGCTTCTAGTTTTATTTTTGTTCCAGAATAGAAACAAAATTTTCTCTTATCTAGCCAACTTCCTAGTGGCACAGACGATATATAATGGCGCACAGAGGATCATTTTTAGTGTACATTCTCTGCTACTTTGGTGAGCCTGACACACTCCCCGCTCTGGGACACCTTATTTGCTGATATTTTTCTTTTAAGTACATAAAATAAATGTTACACAGCTCAAAGAGAATGATTGCAATGTTTTGAATTTTCGGTAGTTTTTAGTCTTCATTTCTGCACTTGCACTTTATTTTGTTTTCTTAGTCCCATGTACTCGCACATGAGTACTAAGCACAATAATGGAGTATTGTATTTTTTTCTTAAGCAGCGATGTAATAAACTTGTGAAGCGTGTTCCTGGTCGTTCTCATGGCTAACCAGTTCTCTGTCCAGTGTATAATTTTGTCTGGCTCAGTGTTCAGTTTTTGTGGTGTGATGGTTTTCAGTTCGGAAGGTAATTGTGGGAAAGAGGGTAAGGTTAATGCTGGCTGTTCAGAAGAGCTGTGATCTGTGCTGACAGGAAGCTGGGAATACATAGTGGGGTGATAAGGGCATCTATTGATAATGTGTTTATTATATTAATTAATGTTGAGGCTGTCTGGTGGGTTTGCATAAGAAGAGAATTTTATGAGGTAGGTGCTTACTCCTGAGAGAGTGGGAGTATTCAGGTGTGGTCTTGTCTCCATGATCTGAAGAGTTTTATCTCTCTGCTTTTCAAATTACACAGTGTTTGGTGGATTTCAGTTAGCCAGAGGACTACTTGCAAGAGTTCTTCAGTGACATTCTGGCTTTGTTTTGTTTTGTTTGATTTCAAACCTATCCTGTAATGTAGCCCAGGTTGACCTGCTAGATAGCCCATGGTAGCCTGAACCTTCCTCTCTTCTCTACCTTTTGAGTCCTGCGATCAGATCGTGTGCCACCATGCACAGCCTCAGCGGTGTACAGTCAATTTGAGACTTGCCAACCCAGGGCTGGGGATTTAGCTCAGTGGTAGAGCGCTTACCTAGGAAGCGCAAGGCCCTGGGTTCGGTCCCCAGCTCCGGAAAAAAAAAAAAAGAACCAAAAAAAAAAAAAAAACTAAACTGGGGGATCTCAGGCCCTGATACAATAGAAAAGAGACTTGCCAACCCAGCCGTGCTCCCCCACTCCTTAGGGATGCTGAAGACTAGGTGAAAAGAACCAGACACCGCTCTTCCTCAGGCAGGTCTGAAAGCGTTTCTCCTTTGCTTCGAAACACAAGGCTTGTGTTGTAGACCAGTAGCCGGGCAAACTTTTCTTTCTTTCTTTTGTTTCCTTCCGTAGATAGCAGTAGGAAAAAGTGAAGGCTTTTTGCTTGTAAAAACATTTACTGTCTCCTAGCAATCCGCAGTGATGTTATGCAAGTTTGACAATAGATAAATGCTTTCCAATGTCATAAAACATTACAGTAATATGGGTAAGTTATCTAACTGCTGCTGCAGCTCATATTCTGATTTGTCAGGTCTAGAAAGCCTTAACTAGGGGTTAACGTCACTTTTCTAAAAGACTTTATTTTTAATTTTTTATGCGTATAAGTGTTTTGCCTGCATGTATGTTTGTGCATGTACATGCCTAATTCCTCTTGGTCCCCTGGAGCTAGAGGTACAAGTGGTTGTGAGCTACCATGTGCTGGGTCCTCTGCAAGGGTGTCAAGTACTTCTAACCACTGAGCCATCTTGCCATCCCCAGAATCATTAGTTATTGATGACAGCAAAGACTCAAGCATATAGTCATTATGTTCACAGCTCAGGGATGGTGTCACCCACAATAGGCTGGCCCCTCCCTCACTGATCACTGATTGAAAAAAATGCCTTACAGCTGGATCTCATGGAGGCATTGTTTCAACGGAGGCTCCCTGAGGACTCCAGCTTGCGGCAAGTATGGGAAACTAGCCAGGACAGAAATCATTCGTACTTTTCAGGTGTCGATAATAAGTTACGACGATGTATATCGTAAAGGTACGCCATTCCAACATGATTACCTGATTCTCAACTGGATCTGAGAATGGCGAAGATAAGAAAATCACAGCTACTGCATGTGTGCAGTCATGAAGTCTATAAACATACAAAGGAGAGGCCAGAAAGGAAAACGTAGGCATTGGGTAGGCAGTAGGTAAAATATCAACTGAAGAATTCACTTATAACTGGAGATTATTTATAGATGGGTCAGTGCACAGCGAGCTCAAGAAGCTGTAATTTAAAAATAAGAGCCCAATTTGACAAGTATTTCTATTTAAAAAATGACAATATTGGGGTTCGGGATTTAGCTCAGTGGTAGAGCGCTTGCCTAGGAAGTGCAAGGCCCTGGGTTCGGTCCCCAGCTCCTAAAAAAAAAGAACCAAAAAAAAAAAAAATGACAATATTCGTGCTAAATAAAATCAGACTGCAAACAGGATGGCCTAACAAACAGAAATATGAGTGTTTCAGCTAACTTTGAGTTATTCGCCTGCGTTTTATCTGGTGAGGGTCATTTTAAACCACACACCTCTCACTTACAGAAACAATAAGTATGTTAACTATTTTGGACCTTTGTTCCCCCCAGCCCCTCCAAAAAGACTTGCCGATGACCTTCACCTAGGACACCAGAGATTACCAAGAGTTCAGAGATGGTTGCCCGTACTTTTCAACAGTAATAAATTCTCTGAACGTAATATCTTTTAGGTAGCAAGCTCTACGCTGATACATAAGAATAAAACATTTCATTGCCCAAAGTACATAACTGAAACTGAGTAGACACAGACCGTAGTGTTAGCTTCTAATAAAGGCTCATATTTTTCATATAATAAATACATCTATAAAGGTTTTCTGGGAAGAAATAGCCATGGATTACTGCAGGCAAAACCCATAATAACAGAGGCAAAACGCTGTCTCCTAGAAGCTTTGCCCCTGACTGTCACATCAGATAGGTTGAGAGCGAGCTGCAACATATCCACCCAAGTTATAATTAACGTTAACTTGAGAGAGTCGTGGCTCCGCTTAATGCTGGATTCCGTTTGATCTTAATTGAAAGGAGGCACCAGTTACAGGAAACAGACCCTTCATTGAAAAGGCCTTGTAATATGTTTAGAATTTCCCAAGAAACAAAAGAGATCTTGAGAGAGAGAGCACGGAGACAGTTGGAAGGGAAGTTAAGTCCTTAACACTTCCCAGCAGTGAAGCTCTCTCTCTTGCTTTGGATGCCTTTGCTCTGGGCTTTATCTTTTCAATCCGGAGAGAGTTTAACTCTCTGTTTCCTTGCCTTTCTTCTTTTTGTTAGCTCAGTTACCTCTGTCACAGCCCGCCCAGTTGTGAGGGTTTCCCCCTCCTCCCAACTCTTTCCCTTTTCTCCCTTCGTCCCGTTTCTTGAGGCAGAATGTCGTATTTGTTAGAATTCAGCTTTTTCAAAGAAAGTAGTGGAAAAAGAAGCAGTGACTTTAGAGCAGTAAGAAATAACAATAAAAACACGAATAAAAGAAGCTCATCAAATGTTTGCTTCCCCACCATTTAGCGCTGTGGTGGACCCGAGTTCTGAGTCTTGCAGCACACGGTTTGACAGGAGTGGCAGAGGCAGGACAGAAGCCACATAGGCTTCTGGAGGAGAGAGGACTTCATATGCTTTCCACGTTTGACTGTGGTTTTAAATGCTGAATAGGGTTTTGCCAGATTGAGAGAAAGCGAGTCATTGGTAGCAAAAGGAACCATTTACCTCCAGTCTATAACAGTTTTTATGCACAGCTCTTAAAATGCTCGCTCGTCCCCACACGCATTTTCTTGTTCAGACTGGTGAATGGCCCTTGATTTGCATGCTAATCAACTCGGACTTCCTTCTGAGGCCCGGAGAGCAAAGGATTGCTTGGTAAAAAAGACATAGCTCCGAAACAGGAGTTGGCTGAGAGAGGGAAGGTGTTCGAAGATAGGACTCCCAACGAGTTCTGTCCGGGCTGGCGACTGGTGTTGAAGTTGTACGCAGAGTAGGAAACAAAGAGACACGCACGTGGCCATGGCTGCAGAGAGATGGAATGGGCCTGGGCCACAGGCTCACAGGCTTGTCAGCTCTCCTGTCAGCCTCCTTCTCGTCCTCCGTGTTTTCTGTTTAGACAGAAGTTTTTGAACAGGGGCATAATTGTTGAGGAGCTTGGCGGTGCATAGCCATAAACCTAGCACTTGGGAGGTGGAGGTGGGAGAGTCGAGAGTTCAAGGTCATCTTCAGCTACAGGAGGCCTTGCGAT